>NC_090223.1:6582574-6884033 GCF_024489055.1 Chanodichthys erythropterus
CTTTTCCTAATAGTTCTGGAAGGAAATCAAAATGAATGTCAATAATTTACCATCAAATTATCATTAGAAATGTACAAATGATAAAAAAAAAAACATATTGTCAACAGCACATTGTTTGGGCACTTGCTCTTTTCTCACAAATGAATGACATTTATTATATTTCTGAACTCAGGGGCCGTTTACACGACATCATTTTCAACGGAAAAGTGTTTTGGTAATTCAGTTACATCACAACGGTGTTTTGGGAGATTGAAAACACAAGCTTATGAAAACGGGTTTCAAAGTGTAAAGTTTTGAAACGATGCCTTTACTGTCTCCATGAAAACAACAAAAACGTGAATCTGTGAAAATGCTGCATGCGTATTATGTGCTCGCATATGCATATTTCATTTTTGCATGGTGTTTTTGACAAAGTGACATCACCATCTACTGGCCAGACATGCATATTACAGCCTTTTTAGTTATTTTCACAGATCCGTGTAAACAGGGATTATCATGTAAACATCCCCTCAGTCATGCACCCATTTCTCTCAGTACAAACAATTTGTATTCAGTTACGTTCATTAATGACTATCTGGCAGCTTGTGTTCAGAGGATTTTATTGAATACATGAGTGTAAAATGGTGTTTGACATAATCTGAATGAAGCTACATCACACACATCAGATCATGATCTTGTTTTCAACAGAATCTCACCTTCTTCTTTCAGATCATTTTGAGGATCTTTTCCATCTGATCCTGTTTTAACAACAATCACAGATAAATTAGACATTGAATTTATTAGAAACGATGGTCACGTGAAAACTAGACAGAAAAAAATCAAGGTCTAAAACAATAGTTCTTCTGCACACTTTCCAGTGGTTTAGTGTTCGTACAAATGATCATTTTGTTTCATTTACAGGTCAGTCAGAATACAGTCAGGTCCAGTCATCAGGAGTCTCTGTCTTTAGTAAAAAGCTTTTGTCAAAATCAAGCAGTGGACTGTAGGCAAACAGGATAGTAAGATTTAAAACCCACTTTCCACTCGGCAGAGTGGACATTTTTATTTCAGCGTGATCAGGTTCATGTGGACAAACCTAACAATTGTAACTTTATTTTGTCACATTTCATCACTTTCTCAGGAGCACTTGAATATTACTGAATGAACAAACCCTTCTTCCATTAAAACAATTAAAAGACACCTACTCACCATGTGTGTGACCTCCAGCACATTTAGTACTAGGGCTACGGATCACAAGGCTCCTCCTGCCCTGTCTGTCTATGACAGTCCGATCAGCACCGATCACTCGACTTATGGCAGTCTCTGCAACATAAATGCACCGTTCCCCTTCACCCTTCTCCATCTGTGTGACATCAGCACCTAGAAATAGAGAAATACAAAGAAAAAGTAGACATTAGATCAAGTGTGTGTTTGCATGCGAACTTCAGGGACTGAAATGACCAGGAAATTCAGAGAGATTTACAGACTCAAACTCAAACTCAAACTACTTAAAAATATATCTAAACTATGACATATGCTCTCAATGAAGAATGCAGAACAGTTAGTTCATGCGTTCATGACCTCAAGGCTAGATTACTGTAACGCTCTACTGGGTGGTTGCCCTACTCGCCTAATAAACAAACCCAGCCGGTCCAAACCGCAGCAGCTGGAGTCCTTACTAGAACTAGGAATTATGAGCATATTAGCCCAGTTCTGTCGTCACTGCATTGGCTTCCTGTTAAACATCGTATAGATTTTAAAATCTTGCTAATTACTTACAAAGCACTAAATGGTTTAGCTCCCCAGTATCTGAGCGAGCTCTTAATGCATTATAGTCCTTTAACAAACCTCTTTTTCATTCAACATTAATTGTCGCACAACAAAACACATTTTATGCTTGTTGTTTCAGTTGTAATACTCACATATTTCTTGTTCAGAGATCTCCATTTCATCTGCACAGAGAAACAGAGAAATTAGATTATAGTGAATGAATAGATGATGTACAAACGACAGTGATATATACAGTGCTATGTAATAATATACACATAAAAAAAAAAGATTATAGGCAAATACTTAAGACTGCTCTTTCAGCCCTTAAAAATGTTGTGTGTAGCTTTGCATTTCTTAAACAACCACATGTAGGAATATGTATCATGACCATATTCCAGGATGTCAATACAAAATACTGTCCAAAAACGGCACTTCTTGATGGAAATAACATCACAACATTTATTTCCATCAAGAGGTGCATCAATGTTTGTTGAAGATCTTGTATTGACAATGCAAGAGGTGAGCACTCTGTGAAGTCTCCTGCAGCACATCCCGAAGACTGCCTCTGAATATCCCATCAGCACCTTTCGCTAGACTTATGACTTATCTCTTCAACATAAACGCACCTCTCTCCAGCTCTGATCCCGTCGTCTCTACTTTTGTGACACCAGCATCTAGAAACAGAGAAAGACAAAGTAGACATTAGATCAAGAGTTTGCATGTGAACATCATAGATGGAAACCACTACACAAAGATCACTGAAATGATTTTTATCGGTTCAAAATGCACATGATTTTTGGTCTTCTAACACAGAAACTTCATATTATTGTCTCCATTTTGGTTTGCGGCATTAAAAAAAAAAAAAAAAAGATCTGAATAAAAGCTCAGGAAAACAGTCACAAATGCAGGTCAGCAACAGAACAGTGTAATAGTTTTAGCTGGGTGATTATCACAAAACCATTAAAACACCAAAGAAATTTTAAATATAAAATATGTATTTTACTACTTTGTAGTATGTAATTTACTAATATAATCAAATAGTATAATGACGACAACACTGTTCTCTACCCTGCACAAATTTAGCAATTTTACCATATGAATGAATAATTTTAGTTTTAATTGCATTTTCTTTTGAAATTCTGTTTAAAAATATCAATTATTTGAAGTAATTATGTGAAAATTGAAAGCATGCGTTGCACTTGCTGTTTCAGCAGCAATACTTACGTGTTTCTGGTTCAGAGGTCTCTGCTTCACCTGTCAAAGCTGTACATAAAACACAGAGAGATTCATTTTAAGTGAGTGATCAGATGAACATGACAGAACTAAACACTGAGACGATACTGTGTGATTCTTCAAGTGCTTCTAATAAACACCTCATCATCTTTTATATGTTGTGTGTAAAATCTATCGTCATCATTAACATTAAACAGCATCAGCAGCTGTTTGACCCAACCTGCTTTATTTAGCTCAACTATTGTTTAAAATTTACTATATTGCTTACTTAAAATGAAATGAACATTTATTATTAATATGTTTAAAAAGAGAACATTTATCAATAAGGTTAATAAATGAAAGTTAAATAATACACATTTCTTAAATTTCTTATAAATGTTAATTATTTTTGTTGCCTCTAGTAATTATGTGTCTGATGTTTAATTTCCAACCTAATTTGGGTTCATTTTAAGCCAGACATACAATAAACAATAGCTAAGTTAAATAAAACTGCCCAGTATTTTAAAACATTTAACCCAACTGCTGGGTCAGAACAGCCCAGTCGCTGGGTTTGTCCATATTTGACCCAACTTAGGTTGTTTTTTAACCCAGCATTTTTTAGAGAGTGTGCAGCAAACATGATGCAGGCGTTCATCGACGGGGAACTCGTTTACTCTTGCTGTCCGCAGGAATACTTACGCAGCAGCTCTGGTTGTTCAGGTTTCTTGTCTTCACCTGTCACAGAGAAACAGAGAAACGAGAAGATTATGAGTGAATGAAAGGATGAAGAAATACAGAGAAGATACTGCGAGATTCTTCATGAGCTTCTAATAATCGCTTCATCATCTGCATGATCAGTAATGATTACAGTAATGTTGTGTGTGTAAACATTAGTTAAATCCATCACTAACATTAATTATCAATACACAACACTTTTCACAGCAATAGATTTAAATATTTTTCACATTAGTTCAGGAGAGCTTCATGTCTTAATGTTAAACTCTACTGTAATACTTACATATTTTCTTTATTTTGTCAGCGATCTCGGCTTCATGACGCAGCAGCATGTAGAAACAGAAATGAGGAGATTATAAGTTATTGAACAGATGAACATGTCAGTAACACTGAGTGATTGTGAGCTTCTAACAATCACATCATGAGTTTATATTAATGTTTACAGTAATGTTGCATGTGATTCAGTCATGAGTATTTTATTAATGTCATGCAGCTCAATACTGGACAATCACACACATCTCTCACAAGCAGAACATGGGGTGAAAAATCATAAATATTGACTATGAAAAATCATTTGACATTTGAACGTTATTCTGCTGAAGCACAATCAATCTTATTTTTCTTTTGCTGCATCAGTTTTAATACTTACACAGTCGTTCTGAGATCTTCTCTTCATCTGTCCCAGCAGCACACAGACAGAGAAATGAGGAGATTATGGTGAGTGATCAGATGAACATGACAGAAACACTGACACAGTGCAGATAACACTCAAAATAAGTCAAGACTATGAGTTTAGACTAAGACTATTTATATTTCTGCAGTCCTTTGAGCTTTAATAGCACTAACACAGATCCTATTTTTTTTTTTTGTTTTTTGTTTTTTTTGTTTTTTTACAGCATTTTAGCAACCAGTGACAATTACTGTAATAATGATAATAGTCGTCAGTATATTAATATCATGCAGCTCGATACTAAATGAACACACACATCACTCACAAACAGAACTTGTGGTGAACATTATAAATATTGACTCTACTATAAATATTATTATCCACTGTAGCACAATACAGCTCTGTGTCAGCTGGAATACTCACGCAGTTGCTCTAGTTGTTTAGATGTCTCAGCTTCACGTCAGCAGCACATGGAAACAAAAATGAATGAACAGATGAAGATGTCAGAAACACTGAGAAGATACTGTGTGATTCTTCATGAGCTTCTAATAATCACTTCATCATCTGCATGACTTTATATTAATGATCCCTAACAATAACAGAAATGTTGTGTGTGAATTAATAAACAATACTTTCCACAGCATTTTGTTTTGTCATTATTTCAGTGATGATGCGTCACTGAATGATGAATTATTGACTATGAAAAATGATTATTCATTTAAGCTGTCACATCTGCCTCTATAATCCTTTGCCATCTCATCCTGGACTGCAATTCCCGTAACCCATTGCCCAGACTCATTGTGCCTGATTCCCTTCAGGTGTTTCTCTGCCTATACAAGTCCTGTCCTGTCTTGTTTGTGTTCACACTGCATTTCTGAGCTCTCGCTGTGATTCCCTGTATAATAGTTTTGATCTTCTGCCTGGTTTCCTGGATTTCCATGTTTGCCTGTGTTTTGGGCTCTTGGTTCCATTGTTTGTCCTGTGGTTTTGAACTTTTTCCTACTATTTGGAATACAATCACAGATTACCCTTAGTTGCATGTTCTCAGCACTCGTCTCAGAGCAGTTTATTTCTCTTGCTGTATCAGCTGTGAAACTTACACATTTCTTTTTCACAGTTCCCAGCTTCGTGTTACAGCAGCACATAGAAACAGAAATAAGGAGATTATTAGTGAGCCATCAGATGAAGATGTCAGAAACACTTAAGAGGATACTGTGTGATTCTTCATAAGCTTCTAATAATCACTTTTCCTTTGTATCGGCTGTAATACTTACACATTTTCGTTAGTTTCTCAGAGATCTTTGCTTTATGGCGCAGTAGCATGTAGAAACAGAAATGAGGAGATTAAGTGAATGAACAGATAAATATATTATATATACAGAATTAACATATTATATATTTAAAATATAACATAGCATAATAAAGCTAATTTTTTACTTTGACTGTATCAGTTTTAATACTTACATAATTCTTTTTCACAGCCCTCCGCTTCATGTCACAGCAGCACACAGAAACAGAAATGAGGAGATCATGAGTGAACAGATGAAGAAGACACTGTATGATAATCTGCATGACTTTATCTTAATGGTCTGTAACACTTACAGTAATGTTGTGTGTGTTAAAATCACCATGAAATCAAAACTGACCATTTTTTAAGCAATACTGCAGTGTATATTTTATATTTTCTGTCAAATGCTCCGAACAAACATAATCCTGTTATGTGATCATTATATGAACTATTCACTTGTTCCTTTTTTCATATTTTTTATTTTGTTTTATATATTCCAAACTACTGTTCAAAATGTGTAAAAATGCAAAAAAAAGTGGTTTTCATAGTGCATTTATGAATTATTGTTTCACAATAAAACTCTTTAGCTGCATCAGTTTTAACACTTACCCAGTTCTTTTTCATTGATCTCGGCTTCATGTTGGAGCAGCACATATAAACAGAAATGAGGAGATTATGAATGAACAGATGAAACACTGAGAAGATACTGTGTAATTCTTCATGAGCTTCTAACAATCACTTCATCATCTAAATGACTTTATATTAATGATCAGTGAAAATTATGCTACACTAATTTTGTAAGCATGACCATTAGTTAAGTCCATCAACGTGATTTATCAAAATTTAAATCCAAGTCAGAGTCAGCAAGAATGTCCACAAGCCACAAAGAGGAACCAGGGAGGCTCAGGCAGGTCTGGAGTCCTGGCAGAAGACCAGGGTGGGACCGGAGGGACAAACCAGGGGGGCTCCTGCAGGTCTGGAGTCTTGGCTGAGGGCCAGGGCAGTGCTGGGTGCTTGGGCGGAGCCGGCAGGGCAGGCATCAAGAGTGGAGCCTGCTTGACAGGCATCAAAGGCAAGGACCTTGGGCGGCCTCTGGGCCAGCAGCAGGCTCTGGGATGCCCTCTGGGCCTACAGTGGCCTGTGGGAAGGCCTCCAGGACAGCTCCCGGGCCTTCGGCAGGCTGTGAGTTGGCCTCCAGGCAATGAGGGATTGAGGAAGACTTTTTTCTCCTCTTCCTCCGTTTGTGAGGGCAAGGTGGTGGCATTGAGTTTACCTCCCCTAGGTGCATTGCTGCATCTTCACCCAGCTCTGGGGGCGCTGAAACGTCTTCGGCTATCTCAGCGAAGGCCTGAGTCTATTCACATCATGCCTGTCATGCCAGAGTTTCTTCTATCAGGCCTGCAGAACCTTTTCAGACCTGCCAAGGTCAAATTCACATCATGCTTGCCAAGCCTGAGCTTCTTCACATCATGGCCGCCACATCAGAGCCCTCTGCCAAGATCTCTCTGTCCTTCCCCAAGACTGACTCCACTCCACCACCCTCCTGAACTTTTGGGGTTGGGTTTATGTTAATGTTTGCTGTCACAGTCATGTTTTGTCATGTGATCCCCTTATGTGATCATTTATTGTGCTTCCCTTGTTTGTGTCATGTTGTCATTGGTCAAATGTCTTAATCATGTTCACAGGTATGTCTTCTGTTCTTTAAGGCCTCGTGTTTGCCTTGTTCCTTGTCTAGTATTGCTGCCTGTACCACTGTAGGTGAGGTTATGTTCATGTCCAAATTCATGTTCATGCTCATTGCCAAGTCAAGCCATGTTCAAGTTTAGTTCTTCAACTTTGTTTTCTTTAGATTCTTAATATGTCAAATAAACTGCACTTGGGTTCTTCAAGCTTGCATCCAGTAGGTTGTTGTTACAGTCATGTTTTTATATTGCTCTTGCTCTATCAGTTTTAATACTTACACAATTGTTTAGAGAGCTTCGCTTCATGTCACAGCAGCACATAGAAACGAAAAGAAAAGAAAAGAGGAGATTAGAAATGAGTGATCAGGTGAACATGACTGAAATACTGTGAAAATACTCTGTTTGGGCCAGACCATGTTGCTGTCTGGGATAATTCTGAAAAGATATAAACTTTCAATTGCAAGGAAAAAAGTCTTTTGCACGTTTTTAATCAATTCTGACATTATAATCATACTATGTTAATAAATGATGCTATAGCACAATATAAAGCTAAATGTTCCTTCGATTGTATCAGCTGTAATACTTACACAGTTGTTCTAGTTGTTTGGAGATCTTCGCTTCATGTCACAGCAGCACATAAAAACAGAAATGAGATTATAAGTGAGTTTGTTGTAAATTCAGCATTTAAAACAAAGCGATTCAGTCATGAGTATAATGTCATGCAGTTCAATACTGGATAATCACACACTTCATTACTGCACTCAATCAAACACAAGCAGAACTTGTGGTGAAAATTATAAATATTGACTATGACAAATCCTATCGTACATTTAAAATGTAGCACAATACAGCTCTGTATCAGCAGGAATACTTACGCAGTTGCTCTAGTTGTTTAGAGAACTTCGCTTCATGTCAGCAGCACAAAAATGAATGAACAGATGAACATGTCAGAAACACTGAGAAAATAATGTGTGATTCTTAGTGATTCTTCATCATCTGCATGACTTTTGTATGACTTACACGTTAGTTTTTTTAGTGTAAGTTTTTTGTGTTCAGAATCACTGTGTCGACAATAAATCCCAACACCTGCACCGGCAGCGGCAGCCACCAGCAGCAGAACAACACATATCCCCGCTACAGCGCCTGGAGATATACCTGGTACTGTAATGATACAGACAAACCTGAATTATCAAACTCAATTTCTAAAGTACTAGTAGCCGCTAGTGTTTTATAGTTGCACTGAAGGAATACATCAACTCACCAGAGACTGTAACAGTGAATCTTTTGAACAAAATCCTTCTGTCACTGATGATCTTTAGTCTAAATTCTCCAGCATGTTCAGTTTCAATGTCACTGATGGTCAGAGATCCAGTCCTGCTGTCCATCTTCAGTCTGTCTCTAAAATTCCCATTGTCACCCTCGTAGTATAAGGTCCGATTGTTATCTGCATCACCTTTAGCGATGAGAGATCCTTCAGCTCCAAATCTCCACAGTATTAGATCATGTTTCTGTAGGTCAGTATCAGTGTGTAGGGTCTCAGAGTTTCCCTTTGTGGCTAACAATGCCTTTATTTCGTCTTTATCTTCAACAGACTTGAGTGGAGATTCTGAAAAAATAATATCACAATCCCATAACTGTTGAATAATTCAGCTTGCATATTCTCAGATTTACTCACCTTTCACAATAACTTTGAATGTCTTGTATTTGGTCCCTACGCTGCTGATACTCTCTACTTTATATTCACCAGAGTGTTTGATTCGGATATTCCAGATGGTGAGAAATCCAGTTTGATCCAGATTAATTCTGTCACTAAACATCGTCATCAACTTAACATCACTATATTCAACTTTTCCAGTAGCTCTGTTGATTGTTGTGATGCTATTATCATTAAATTTCCAC
Source organism: Chanodichthys erythropterus (assembly GCF_024489055.1). Taxonomy (NCBI): domain Eukaryota; kingdom Metazoa; phylum Chordata; class Actinopteri; order Cypriniformes; family Xenocyprididae; genus Chanodichthys; species Chanodichthys erythropterus. Next base: position 6,591,810 of record NC_090223.1, read on the forward strand.
TCTGTTAGACCATCTTTCTGCGTTTCAATAAAATCAGTCTTTAGAGTAAGAGAATCTCCCTCGATCACCGTCTTCACTTCATCTGGATCAACATCAAACACACCTGCAGAACAAACGGAAACATGTTACATTTATTCATTCTCCATATGCTTTACCTTTTATCAAAAATAAACAATTGCCAGAAAAATAAAAATGTTAAAGGGATAGTTCACCAAAAATGAAAGTTCTCTCATCATTTACTTAACTTATACATGTGCTGGTCATATAATTAGAATATTGTGAAAAAGTTAATTTTTTTATTGTAAATTATTTTTAAAAATGAAACTTTCATATATTCTAGATTCCCTACATGTAAAGTAAAACATTTCAAAAGTTTTTTTTTTTTTTTTATTTTGTTGATTAGAGCGTACAGCTCATGAAAGTCCAAAATCCAGTATCTCAAAATATTCGAATATTTCCTAAGATCAATCAAAAAAAGGATTTTCAAAACAGAAAAGTTCAAGTTCTTTAAAGTATGTTCATTTGTACACTCAATACTTGGTCAGCAGCACATAATACAGCAAATGACTTGCTCCTAGCACAAATTACAGCATCAGTGAAGTGTGGCATGGAAGTGATCAGCCTGCTGAGGCACTATTGAGCCTTCAGATCATCTGTATATTGTTGGATCGACTGTTTCTCAGCTTTCTCTTGAAAATATCCCATAGATTCAGGTCAGGCATGTTGGCTGGCCAGTAAAGCACAGTAATATTATGGTCAGCAAAACACTTGGAAGTGGTTTTTGCACTGTGGGCAGGTGCTAAAGTCCTGCTGGAAAAGGAAATCAGCATCTCCATAAAGCTTGTCAGCAGATGGAAGCATAAAGTGCTCCAAAATCTCCTGGAAGATGGCTGCATTGACTTTGCACTCGATAAAACACAATGGACCAACACCGGCAGATGTCACGGCCCCCCAAATCATTACTAACTTCAGAAACGTCCCACTAGACTTCAAGCAGCTTGGATTCTGTGCCTCTCCAGTCTTCCTTCAGACTCTGGGACCATGATTTCAACATGAAATGCAAAATTTACTTTTATCTAAAAAGAGGACTTTCGACCACTGTTCACTGTCCAGTTCTTTTTCTCCTTAGCCCAGGTAAGATTCTTCTGATGTTGTTTCTGTTTCAGAAGTGGCTTGGTAGTCCTTTTCCTGAAGATGTCTGAGTGTGGTGGCTCTTGATGCTCTGACTCCGGCTTCATTTGACTCATTGTGAAGCTCTCCCAAGTGTTTGAATTGGCTTTACTTGACAGTATTCTCAAGCTTGTGGTCATCCCTGTGGCTTGTGCACCTTTGCGTACCCAATTTCTTCCTTCTAACTTTGCATTTAATATGCTTTGATACATCACTCTGTAAACAGCCACCACATTCAGTAATGACCATCTGTGACTTACTCTCTTTGTGGAGGGTGTCAATGATTGTCTCCTGGACCACTGCCAAGTCAGCAGTCTTCCCCATTAGTGTGGTTTCAAAGAACAAGAGATACCCAGAATTTATACTGTAGGGATGGTCATTTAATGAAACTCAAATGTAAATATTCTAATATTTTGAGATACTGGATTTTGGACTTTCATTAGCTGTATGCTCTAATCAACAAATTAAAAAAAAAAAAAAAAAAAAAAAAAAATGTAGGGAATCTAGTATAAATGAAAGTTTCATTTTTTAAAATAATTTACAATAAAAAAATGAATTTTTTCACAATATTCTAATTATATGAACCAGCACCTGTATGTTGTTCCAAACCTGTGTGAGCTTATTTGTTCTGATATTTTGAAGAATGCTGGTAACCAAATGTTGGCCATAGTTTTTTTTTCCCCTTCTACGGAAGTCAATGGCCAACGTTTGGTTACCAGCATTCTTCAAAATATCTTCTTTTAATTCATCGGAATAAATTTTATAATTTTCTGTCTTGTTTTGAAAGGAATGTAATACTTTTATTCAGAAAGAAATTGATAAAATTGATAAAGTGATAATAAAGACTTATATTGTCAGAAAATATTTCTATTTTGAATAGATTTAAAATGTATTCATCTTTGAATCCTGAAAAAAGCAACACAGTTTCCAATAAAATATTAAGCAGCACAACTATTTCAGAAATTGATAATAAATCAGCATATAAGAATGATTTCTGAAGGATCATGTCAAATTGAAGACTGGAGTAATGATGCTGAAAATTCAGATTTGCACCACAGAAATAAATTATATTTTAAAGTATGTCAAAATAGAAAACCGTTATTTTAAATTGTAAAAATATTTCACAATATTATTAATATTTTTACTGTATTTTTTTATCAAATAATGCAGGCTTGATGAGCATAAGAGACTTCTTTCACAAGGAATTCACCAATAGTAATGTGTCCAATATCATATGTAATGTTTTCTGCATTGAGCCTCACAGCATGTGTCCACATGTCTCACTATCAATATGATCTAACCAGTACAACAGGTTGAGCGCTGCAAAATAATTATCTGCGATGCTGTTTGCTGATGTTCCTTTGAACTACGGTTTCGGGAAACACAGAATCATTTAACTATGTTTGAACTTTTGAGAAACGCATCCCTGTTTGTATAGTAGAGAGAGGAGCTCTGTTTGCTAACCAGGAAAACTAGCTGAATTCAGTAAATTTGGCAGATTTTAATTTACCAGATCAATAACTCATGAGCTAAACGTTTAAAAATCAATCATAGCAGACAACAAGCTACAACCTAATTTTCCTGAAATGGGATCCATGATAGCACACATATATCTCTGAGAGTGTTTGCTCATCTGCAATATGTCTATAAGATGTTTCCTAAACATTTAGAAGATGTCTTTAAGATGTGTATGATTTAGAATGTATGTAAAACTGACATCTTAAAGATGTTTGTAAACAGCAGATTCCTTCCAGATGAAGTGATTTTTAACAGATGTAAAAGAATGGTATCTGGGGGACCGTCTGCAAAGTGCAAAACCCGAAAAAATAGTCAACTTTAATGTTACACACTGTAGTGTCACCAAATTCAGTTTACACATCAGTGGTCTCCTATTGGTTTTTGCACATTTTTGTTTTTATTAAGAAAAATATTCAATATCTTCACTGTTATGCAGTGCAATGCCATCAAATGGCAGCTGTCCAGCTGGTTATACTACAAAACTTACTATGAAAATGTGTTTTTGCATAATTTTTATTTACAATTTGTAATTTATTTAATTTTTAAATACAATCAGTTAATTGTTGTACATCAGGATGTGTGAACTGAATTTGGTGAATGTGTTAAAGTTATGTTACTGAATATTTTTCATAATAAAAACTAATACAAAATTATGTTTAAACTAAATTATGTAGCATAATAAGTAGGAGACCTGATGTGTAAACTGAATATAGTGGCACTATTTTTTAGTAACGTTTTTCGGGATTTGCACTTTGCAGACGGTTCCTCCGGACTTATGAAATTAGAGTGCAGCTCGTTGTATGTATATATTTGTGTAGTAACAAAGTTCATCTGACGAGTTATTGATCCCGGTAATTCGAATCTTTACTAAACTAGTTTCCTTTAAAGCAGAACATTGTGTTTGGAGGATAATTCCTTTAAACTTCTCCTCTATATTTTAAATGAATGAGTCGAGCATATCATCAGTCTTGAAGGTAATGCGTACATCACATGCACTTAGTAGTTTTACATGACAAGCCTTTGCATTTGAAGAAAGCACACCTGACAGGGACAAAGTGAAACCGAAAGCATTCAATTCAAACACTTACCCTCTATGACGAAGAAACACACACACATAGAAAACGCGTTCTTCATGTTGTTGTGAAACTGAGTTAAATAAGGAGGGTTGTGTCTGTGTTGAAGAAGCGTCTCGCTGTCTACTTGGATGTGTTTTAGACTTTGAGATTTCTGGACCGCGCCCATCGCCGAAATCCCGCATACTGCGTCTGCGCAGTCGCTCTGGTTCTGGACTGCCTTGAATGTAGTTTGGGAAGAGCTGGGAATACAAGATGTCCTGTATGCGCGAGTCGATGCGGCACGGCTCCTTATAGCCTCCGCGGAGCCGATCGCGGCCACTCTAGTCAACGCGTGTGTTCACACCAGCTGCAGCGCGGCGCGTTTCAGAAGCATCGCCGCGCCGCTTCACTAAAGAGAGGCGCCGCGTCCAAGCCGCACAGCGAAACAAAACCTCACATAACTGAAAATACAAGCCTGATTCACTCTAATGTTTACAAATAAAAATAAAATAAAAAACATACTTTAAAGTCTGTCAGAAACACTGGTGTGTTTTATTGTACACCGTTTTGGAAACTTTTAGTTAAATGTGTTTATTTCTACTCCAAAAACAAAAAGTCTCTATCTTATTAGGCTCAAAGTTGAATTCATGGATGAAAAGACAAAAGTTTTCTTAGGAAAATTGTGTTACATACATTTGTATATACTGACCCAGTTTGTCTATTACAGAGTTGACAGATTGTTATGCATTTTCAGAATTAACATTTATATCTTACAAATTTAAGGTCAGAAAATAATGAAAATATTAAAATTTAAAGTGTGTTTTATGAAAATGAAAAAGTTTAATTCCTACTTTCTGTATTCTTTCTCTATGTGAGATGTTCACATAATTCTGGAATGGGTCATATATTTGTTCTTTAAGTTTGGTTTGTATTTGCTTTCTGTATATTAGTGTGCTTGTTTAATTTGTCTATATTACTCTGCTCAAATTCATTCTTTAGTTTGTATTTGGTTTGTTTTGCTTTTGCTTTTGTTGTTGGGTTTTTTTTCACGTTGCTTAAGCTAGTTTCAGTTCATCTTTGCTTTATCTATATTTTTCTTTTGCTTTGTTTAAATTTGCTGTTTAGTCTGCATTTCTTTTGCTTGTATTTGTGTCCATTTGATCTCCATTTGATATTAGTTTTTGAACCTCATAGCAGTTTTTTTTTTCTGTTTTAATACCTAACTGTCTTTTGGTCTGTTGTATTTTTCGTGTTATTATTATCAGTACTATTTTTGTTCTGTTTATGTGGAGACTATTCTGTCTTTTGTTGCAGGAGCGAGGCTTCAGGCAGGCCGCTAGTTGACCCTCGTGTGCAGTGGTGGGACAGTGTGTGTGTGTGTGTGTGTTGTGGTCAGATTGTGATAAAGGAGCCTATAGCGCTCATTAAACTAGCTGACCTCCACTGGCAAGCCTCGTCTCCTCCTCATGTTTTCTAGTGTCTTCCATGTTTGTATATTTTAACCCAGTCCTACAGTCTTTTTTGCTTGATTGTGAAAATAATAAAGCTGTTGTACTTTTGGTATCTACATCTCTGGCCTCCCTTTCGACACCACGCTCCTGTGTGCCCTTTGAATGCGGTTAATTCATAAGTATTAATGTTTCCCTGGTTAACAGGGTGGCTTAGTCAGCTGTATTTATAGTGTTCTCTTTACGATCATTTCCCACTACATACACTACAGTAAACTGTCTTAAAATACTAAAGTAATGTATAGAACCATAGAAAATGTAGCAAAATGTCTCTATTGTTTTTGAACCATACTATGGTAAGGTTACTACAGTAACTTGAATGAATTTGTTGTGGTAATTTTATAGATATTGAGGTAAATCTACTATAGTAATATAAAAAAAATTACTTGACCCAGTACTCTAGTATAGTATAGAATAGTAAACATTTTACTTTAGTAAAACCTACAGTAGTTATTATCAGATGACCATAGTTAATAGCTATACAGCATGCTTTAGCAGTCGATCTTTTTACAAAGTGTAGTAAATACTATAATATACAGTTTATTTTCAGTTGTTCTCATGTGTTATATAGCATGTGTTTTGTCATTTCCTATTACAACTAACTCTAAAAAGGGAAACGACACCAATAAAAGTCGTGCTGTGTGGTTTTATGGGTTTAACTCGACGGTGCGCTCATGGGACTTTATTCTGACTGTCAGCTTTCACAAACATCACTTCATACTACTTTTGTTCTCATTTAATTACAAAACTTGAAGAGTTTTCAGGAGATTCATGACAACTGATAGGCTTTTAGGTACTGGGAACGTCAGCAAACCTTTGAGGAAAATGCTTCCCCTGTTTGCTTTGCTCTGTTGTTCGTGGAGTCCTGTTGGTAAGCATCTATATTGTGGCATAAACATTGTAATAGATATTGCATATTATTCTATATAGGCGACTTTCATCTTTATTTAATCTACTGTATATAATTCTGTAGACTTTTATATAGGTGTAATCCTTATAGGCCTATGTGTTTGTGTTCAGTTTAAAGTTAAAGCAGTAGTGTTTAGTTTCTCAGGTAAGTTTCTGTTTTGCAGGAGTGTTTGGTGATGTAGATGCAGTGAAGTCAGTGTCAGCGATGGAGGGAGATTCAGTCCTTCTAAAGCCTGGTGTTCCTGAACTACTGAGAAATAGGATACTGTGGACGTTTGGAGATCAAGGTGCTCTCATAGCTCTCATAGATGCCGGTCAGATCTCATTATATGATGGTCCTGATGGGATATTCACAGACAGACTGAAGCTGGACAATCAGACTGGATCTCTGACCATCAACAACAGCAGAACCACAGACTCTGGACCTTATGAAGTAAACGTCAAGGGAGGGGCAGGAGACCAAGTCAGGAAACATCAAACATCTGGACATCACTCAACTCTGTCAACCATGTCCAGGTATGTCAGTGTTGATATTAGCGTTTGTCTTTAGTATATTTTCCAGTATAAAAAATCCTCATTTTTTCCTTCAGAAAACTACTGTTGTGGATTTACTGAACCTGTGATCCGATTGGTCATCACTGCTCTGGTGGGCGTGGCTGCTGTTGCTTTTGTGGTTTATGACATCAGATCCGGAGATGCAAAGTAGCAGAGGAGAAAACAGACCTCGATGATAAACCATACTGTAATAAAGTTTCTATTTCAGTTCATACATATGCTTCATAATCAACAGATTTTAGTCACATTATTCAAGCATTTAATAATTTAATAGCATTTTAAAATGCTTCATTTAACAATTGCTTAGGTTTTTATTAGAAAAGCACATATTTAAAATATATATCACAAAAGACCAAATATTTTAAGAGGCGCATTGCTGGGTAAAGCACATGGGTCTGTGCCTCCATAGATCCCTTCCAGTGCCTCGAGCCCCAGGATGGCCAAAGCTTTCCCTTCCTTGCAGTCAGAAGAGGAGCAGAACTGTCTTATTTGCTTCTCTTTTACATGCTGCAAGCTTTGTGACACTTGCAATGTCCCTCCACTTATTTCTGGTTTTATTGGACGACTTTAAAAGGATTTTAAATGACTTGGAGACAGAAACATGCAGGCAGATTTTCTCACAAATGCAGCTGAGCAACGTCCTCTTCCAAAACAGCAGATGGCACTTTGCTATGGGTCAATTTACGCTAGTCTCCTGAGAGAAGCCCCAAAACATGCATTTATAATAATAATAATAATAATAATAATAATAAACTAGTTTTATAGAGCCTTTAAAAGTTGCATCTCAAAGCACTTTACAAGAACATACAAATAAAATGCAATGGAATAGGGGGAAAAAAGAAACATGCATCAAAACACATTTCAAGACATATATAGTTATATATACAAAACAAAATAATCACATATAGATAATAAGTTTACAAGGAGTTTACAGCTGACAAAAATAAGTGGTGAACATGTTTCTGGGCTTCTCTTGGGAGACTAGCGTAAATTTACCCACAGCAAAGCGCCATCTGCTGTTTTGGAAGAGGAAGTTGCTCAACAGACAGGTGTGCGTTTGTATGCACTAGATTTGGTGTTTGTTCAAAGGTTACATGCCATTTGTAGGATGGTTTGTATTTATTTGTGAAATATGATGTAGGCACATTTATTTATATTTGTAAAACACAATACATATATTTGTTTTCGCTCAAACTGACCTTTGTATTTGCACATCACTTTCTGTTTGTTTGCGAGTCGAGTTTTCCTTTGCAAAGCAGATCATGTTTGTTTGTGAAATGCTGGATTTTTTGTTTAATTATGGCACAATATTAACTCCATAAATAAATCCTTAATTTACAGTGTGTTGACACTTTTTTCTTTTTACAAGTGTGAAAAAAGATGGTCGAATTGAATGTCACTGAGGACGAACAATGAGGGACGTGTCTTTTTAAAGTTGTCTTGCATTTGAATAACTAAATTAACGCTAAGCCTGACTATTTAAGTGACTATATTCTGATTATAAACTAAGTATTACACTATTGATGCTGTTAAAGCTGCCTCAGGACATTGAAGATACCGACACACCAACAAGTGACATTTCACCGGAAGTTTTCCAGCTGGTTTGTATTATTGCATTAGGAATAAATGCATTTTCAAATCCACATTGAATTTTGTACATTCACTGCGGAACATTTAATGAAAATGAAAATGCAATCGCAAGTGTCTTAACTGAGTGCAAATGCAATTAAAAAAAATAACATTTAAATGGTAATTTTGCTAAAATTTTAGCAAACATATATAAAAATTTCTCTAATACATTTTTATTTTAATTTTGCAGCTTAGAAAGTGTTCAAATGTTTAAATTATATGAAAAAACTAGTGTAGGAAATAGCAAATATAAAAACACAACACTTGATTCTCATGCCTCCAGTAACAAGCTCATGCTCACAGTCAGTCTGGTCAATGGCTCATGCAACTCAGTCTCATTATGGCTACACAAACTAGACAAATTACAAAGGTAAACTAAAAAAATAGCTAATTTTGGGCTGCTGTATATCTGTTGGAGGAATGAATGTGAGATGCATGCTGCCTCTGAACTTGGATCTTTTATCTTGTGGTTGTGAGATAAGTGTGCTTCATCTCCATGTAAGCTGAAACATAAGTGCAATGCTTGAAGATTTGGCAGTTTGTCTCTTATCTCATCTCTCTCCGAGCTCAGTGTTTCTAATCAACCGACACCTACTAGAAAGACAACATCTGCGGGAAGATGAAGAGATGTTTTTTAGTGATTTTACGTTCCTCTAGTTGAGTGTGTGCTTCTCTTTGCAGAGGTTGGTGCTTGCAGTGGAGGCCTTTGAGTAATTCAATAGGCTTTGGGATTATATGATTGTCAATTATTTTGCAATATGTAATTTTGGTCATTATTGGGTTCATTTTTAAAATGAGGACCTTCTTTGATGCAAGCAGACACCATATGTTTTGCAAATCAAATTGAGAAGAGTAGAACATCCAAATGTTCAGCATAATTTATACCTCTCCTCTCTAACATGTCACTGATCTGATCTGTCGATTTCAGTGCGAGCGGCTGGTATTCCCAAGCATCCACCAGCCGCTTCGCTCTCAAGTCAGACGGTCGCTTCGCTTTCAAGCCTGCCGGACGCTTCGCACGTGAGCTCGCTGATGGCAACGCACTCAAATTCCCCGGTTGCAACGCTCTCAAATTCTTCGGTTGCAACACACTCAAAGTTGCCGATGGCAACGCACTCAAATTCACCGGTTGCAACGCACTCAAGCGCCCTGGACGCGATGGACAAGATGGCTGCTTTGCCAGTGCCTACGGGCAAGATGGCCGCCCCTTCGGTGCTCACGGAGGTAGGGGGCGTTCCAGCCAGTGAGTCTGCTCCAGAAACCGCTCCAGTCGGTGAACCATCGCCTCACTCTCGGAGGAGGAGGAGGAGGAGGAAGAAGGCATCCTCCTCTCCCCAAGACGCAGACGCACTTCAAGAGGCCGCTGTGGGCCTGGGGACCATTCCAGAGGTCTCTCCTGCTCCGCCCAAGCATCTTGCCCTGCCGGCGCCACCTGTGCTCCTTGCCCTGCCGGCACCACCTGAGCTCCTTGCCCTGCCGGCACCACCTGAGCTCCTTGCCCTGCCGGCACCACCTGAGCTCCTCGCCCTGCCGGCGCCGCCCAAGCTCCTTGCTCTGCCAGCGCCACCTGTGCTCCTTGCCCTGCCGGCGCCACCTGTGCTCCTTGCCCTGCCGGCACCACCTGAGCTCCTTGCCCTGCCGGCACCACCTGAGCTCCTTGCCCTGCCGGCACCACCTGAGCTCCTTGCCCTGCCGGCACCACCTGAGCTCCTTGCCCTGCCGGCACCACCTGAGCTCCTCGCCCTGCCGGCGCCGCCCAAGCTCCTTGCTCTGCCAGCGCCACCTGTGCTCCTTGCCCTGCCGGCGCCACTTGTGCTTCTTGCCCTGCCGGCACCACCTGAGCTCCTCGCTCTGCCAGCACCGCCCAAGCTCCTCGCTCTGCCAGCGCCACTCAAGCGCCTTGCCCTGCCGGAGCCACCCGAACTCCTTGCCCTTCAACCCGCTACGTACTCCGTTGATTTCCCCAAGAACGTTTTGGGGGGGGGGCAGTATACCTAGGGGTGGGGAGCTTGTGGGTGGGGACCTTGCCTGGTCACTGCCGTCATCGGCCTTTGTACTGTTATGGCCACCCATGGACTGTAGCCCACTATGGCCATTAATGGATTCTGACCCGCCGTGGTCATTCACGGACTCTGTCTCGCCGTGGCTGCCCAAGCCACCTGACCTGCCGTGGCTGCTCAAGCTGCCTAACCTGCAGTGGCTTCCTGACACACCTGACCTGCCGTGGCCGCCCGTGGCACCTGACCCGCCGTGGCCGCCCGTGACTCCTGACCCGCCGTGGCCGCCCGTGGCACCTGACCCGCCGTGGCCGCCCGTGGCACCTGACCCGCCGTGGCCGCCCGTGGCACCTGACCCGCCGTGGCCGTCCGTGACTCCTGACCCACCGTGGCCGCCCGTGGCACCTGACCCGCCGTGGCCGTCCGTGACTCCTGACCCGCCGTGGCCGCCCGTGGCACCTGACCCGCCGTGGCCGTCCGTGACTCCTGACCCGCCGTGGCCGCCCGTGGCACCTGACCCGCCGTGGCCGCCCGTGACTCCTGACCCGCCGTGGCCGCCCGAGCCACCTGACCCGCCGTGGCCGCCCGTGGCACCTGACCCGCCGTGGCCGCCCGTGACTCCTGACCCGCCGTGGCCGCCCGTGACTCCTGACCCGCCGTGGCCGCCCGAGCCACCTGACCCGCCGTGGCCGCCCGTGGCACCTGACCCGCCGTGGCCGCCCGTGACTCCTGACCCGCCGTGGCTGCCTGAATTCCTGGGGCTGCATTGGAGACCCTGTTCCCATCTGCCTACATCTCCAATGCACCCACCCCCCCTCCCTAGCTATTCCTTTTATGCCGCGAGGACGTGCCTTCCGGGAGGGGGGCGTTATGTCACGATCACGGTCGGCTCCTGTCAGTTTCTGGACTACACTTCCCACAATTCTCCCTGCCAATCACATGCACTCACTCCACCACTCACCTGTTGCCACATACAGCCATGCACACTCCACACTAATCACCACACCCAGCTGATACGCATTACCTGGACTATAAAGGACTCACACACACACACCACCTCACCGTGAAGTCTTGATTCCTTGTGACAATTCTGAGCGTTATTTCCCTGTCTGCCTGTCTGTTACCATTCCTGTCTGTTTCCTGTTTATTGACCCGTTGCTGCCTAAAGAGAGGCGCCGCGTCCAAGCCGCACAGCGAAACAAAACCTCACATAACTGAAAATACAAGCCTGATTCACTCTAATGTTTACAAATAAAAATAAAATAAAACATACTTTAAAGTCTGTCAGAAACACTGGTGTGTTTTATCGTACACCGTTTTGGATACTTTTAGTTAAATGTGTTTATTTCTACTCCAAAAACAGTGGAGTCTCTATATTAATAGGCTCAAAGTTGAATTCATGGATGAAAAGACAAAAGTTTTCTTAGGAAAATTGTGTTACACACATTTGTATACAACTGTATATATTTGACCCAGTTTGCGTATTACAGAGTTGACAGATGTTTATGCATTTTCAGAATCAACATTTATATCTTACAAATTTAACTTCAGAAAATAATGAAAATATTAAAATTTTATTTTACAGATTAGTTTAATTCCTACTTTCTGTATTCTTTCTCTATGTGAAATGTTCACACAGTTCTGGGATGGGTCATATATTTGTTCTTTAAGTTTGCTTTGTATTTGCTTTTTTGTATATTAGTGTGCTTGTTTAATTCGTCTATTTTACTCTGCATGCTCAAATCCACTCATTAGTTTGTATTTGGTTTGTTTTGCTTTTGTTGTTGTTGTTTTTTCACGTTGCTTAAGCTAGTTTCAGTTCATCTTTGCTTTATCAATATTTTTATTTCGCTTTGTTTAAAGTTGCTGTTTAGTCTGCATTTCTTTTGCTTGTATTTGTGGTGAGAACATCCATCTCCATATGATATTAGTTTTTGAACCTCATGGCAGGTTGTTTTTTTCTGGTTTAATACCTAACTGTCTACAGTCTGTTGTATTTTTTGTGTTATTATTATCAGTACTATTTTTGTTCTGTTTATTTGGAGACTAGTGAGGGTTCAGGCAGGCCGCTAGTTGGCCCTTGTGTGCAGTGGTGGGACAGTGTGTGTGTGTGTGTGTGTGTGTGTGTGTGTGTGTGTGTGTGTTGTGGTCAGATTGTGATATAGGAGCCTAGCGCTCATCAAACTAGCCTAACCTCCAGTGGCAAGCCTCGTCTCCTCTTCATGTTTGTATATTCTAACCCAGTCCTTCAGTCTTTCAATGTGTTTAAGATTATTGCTTGATTGTGAAAATAATAAAGCTTTTGTACTTTTGGTATCTATGTCTCTGGCCTCCCTTTCGACACCACGCTCCTGTGTGCCCTTTGAATGCGGTTAATTCATAAGTATTAATGTTTCCCTGGTTAACAGGGTGGCTTAGTCAGCTGTATTTATAGTGTTCTCTTTACGATCATTTCCCACTACATACTACAGTAAACTATATTAAAATACTAAAGTAATGTATAGTACCATAGAAAATGTAGCAAAATTTGTTTTTGAACCATAAGGTTACTACAGTAACTTAAATGAATTTGTTGTTGTAATTTTATTGATGTTGAGGTAAATCTACTATAATAATATAAAAACATTACTTGACCCAATACTCTAGTAAAGTATAGGAAAGTACACATTTGACTTTAGTAAAATCTACAGTAGTTATTATCAGATGACCATAGTTAATAGCTATACAGCATGCTTTAGCAGTCGAACTTTTAGTGTAGTAAATACTATAATATACAACAATTTTTTTTTTTTTTTATTTGCACACTCTTCAGTTGTTCTCATGTGTTATATAGCATGTGTTTTGTCATTTCCTATTACAACTAACTCTCTAAAAAGGGAAACGACACCAGTAAAAGTCGTGCTGTGTGGTTTTATGGGTTTAACTCGACGGTGCGCTCGTGGGAGTTTATTCTGACTGTCAGCTTTCACAAACATCACTTCATACTACTTTTGTTCTCATTTAATTACAAAACTTGAAGAGTTTTCAGGAGATTCATGACAACTGATAGGCTTTTAGGTACTGGAAACGTCAGCAAACCTTTGAGGAAAATGCTTCCCCTGTTTGCTTTGCTCTGTTGTTCGTGGAGTCCTGTTGGTAAGCATCTATATTGTGGCATAAACATTGTAATAGATATTGCATATTATTCTATATAGGCGACTTTCATCTTTATTTAATCTACTGTATATAATTCTGTAGACTTTTATATAGGTGTAATCCTTATAGGCCTATGTGTTTGTGTTCAGTTTAAAGTTAAAGTAGTAGTGTTTAGTTTCTCAGGTATTTTTCATTTGTCTATAAGTTTCTGTTTTGCAGGAGTGTTTGGTGATGTAGATGCAGTGAAGTCCGTGTCAGCGATGGAGGGAGATTCAGTCCTTCTAAAGCCTGGTGTTCCTGAACTACTGAGAAATAGGATACTGTGGACGTTTGGAGATCAAGGTGCTCTCATAGCTCTCATAGATGCCGGTCAGATCTCATTATTTGATGGTCCTGATGGGATATTCACAGACAGACTGAAGCTGGACAATCAGACTGGATCTCTGACCATCAACAGCAGCAGAACCACAGACTCTGGACTTTATGAAGTAAACGTCAAGGGAGGGGCAGGAGACCACGTCAGGAAATTCAATCTTACCGTCTATTGTGAGTGACTGGTCAATTTCAAACTCTTTTATTGGTACAAAATCACTATAATGAAACATGATCTAAAATATAAGTTGATATACAGAATCAACAAATTGTTCATTTTTATAGCATTCGCCCACTGTACGTGTTAGTATTGCTATATATAACAATTTCTAGAACTGAAACATCTGTCAGATGTTTCGGTTCAAGAAACGTAATTCTCCTCATACTCATGCTGAGTCATATGCATACACTGGTTTTCAAAACTTTTTACATTTTCTGAAAAACCTACCGTTTCAAAACCTCTCCAGGAGTAATGCAGAGGACACTGTTGTCTGAGGAGTTAGAAAACTCCCTTTTAGATTATTTAGAACATATAAGATGTGTCCCAATTCAAAGGCTGCATCCATCATAGGCCGGTCATAAATGGGCGGTCTAGCCTATAGAGGACTGTTCTTGTGGCCTATCTAATGTGACATCTGCCACTGATTCCACACGTACCAGATGTGGGCCGGATCTGGGCCAACATAACTGACACCGACACACTGATGTCTAGGGTGTAATCTGGAAATTTCTCTCAAAATGAACCCTGTCATCACTGACGTGCAATGAATTCTGAAATAGGCGAGGCCACGAAGGATTCATCTGTTGTTTCTTTGATTTCCCGTGAAATGCACTTGAAGGAGCCTTCGAATAGGAACAGACTTCATTGTGCCGCAGTGACCTCCAAATGTGGCCTTCGAAGGACGCAGCCTCTGAATTTGGTGTCAAATGAAACCTAGTGATTTGAGTCATTATGTAAATTAGTGTTTTTCTGTATTTTACAGTTGATTATGTCTGTTTATTCTCCAGCCCGTCTGCCTGTTCCTGCCATCACCAGAGACTCCTCACAGTGTTCTTCATCATCATCATCATCATCGAACTGTTCATTAGTGTGTTCAGCTGTGAATGTGAACCATGTGGCTCTCTCCTGGTACAGAGGAAACAGTTTATTGTCCAGCATCAGTGTGTCTGATCTCAGAAGCAGCGTCTCACTACATCTGGAGGTGGAGAATCAGGATAAAAACACCTACAGCTGTGTGCTGAAGAATCCCATCAGCAACCAGACCAAACATCTGGACATCACTCACCTCTGTCAACCATGTCCAGGTATGTCAGTGTTGATATTAGTGTTTGTCTTTAGTATATTTTCCAATATAAGTCCTCATTTTTTCCTTCAGAAAACTACTGTTGTGGATTTACTGAACCTGTGATCCGATTGGTCGTCACTGCTCTGGTGGGCGTGGCTGCTGTTGCTTTTGTGGTTTATGACATCAGATCCGGAGATGCAAAGTAGCAGGAGAAAACAGACCTCGATGATAAACCATACTGTAAATTCTGAAAAATAAAGTTTCTATTTCATTTCATGCATTTGCTTCATAATCAACAGATTTTAGTCACGTTATTCAAGCATTTCATAATTTAATAGCATTTTAGAAATGCTTCAGCTTCATTTTACAATTGCTTATATTTTCATTAGAAAAGCACATATTTAAAATATACATCACAAAAGATAATAATAAACTAGTTTTATTAAAAGTTGCATCTCAAAGCACTTTACAAGAACATACAAATAAAATGCAATGGAAATGGGGAAATAGAAGACAGAAACATGCATCAAAACACATTTCAAGACATATATAGTTATATATACAAAACAAAATAATCACATATAGATAATAAGTTTACAAGGAGTTTATAGCTGACGAAAATAAGCAGTGAACATGTTTCTGGGCTTCTCTCGGGAGACTAGCGTAAATTGAGCCACAGCAAAGCGCCATCTGCTGTTTTGAAAGAGGAAGTTGCTCATCTGCATTTGTGAGAAAATCAAGCCGAGAGATGTCATAAAAAGGCAAGAGTCTTACAATCGTAACAGACAGACAAGTGTGCGTTTATATGCACTAGATTTGGTGTTTGTTCAAAGGTTACATGCCATTTGTAGGATGGTTTGTATTTATTTGTGAAATATGATGTAGGCTCATTTATTTATATTTGTAAAACACAATACATATATTTGTTTTCGCTCAAACTGACCTTTGTATTTGCACATCACTTTCTGTTTGTTTGCGAGTCGAGTTTTCCTTTGCAAAGCAGATCGCGTTTGTTTGTGAAATGCTGGATTTTTTGTTTAATTATGGCACAATATTAACTCCATAAATAAATCCTTAAATTACAGTGTTGACACTTTTATTTTTTTTTTACAAGTGTGAAAAAAGATGGTCGAATTGAATGTCACTGAGGATGAACAATGAGGGACGTGTCTTTTTAAAGTTGTCTTGCATTTGAATAACTAAATTAACGCTAAGACTGACTATTTAAGTGACTATATTCTGATTCTAAACTAAGTATTACACTATTGATGCTGTTAAAGCTGCCTCAGGACATTGAAGATACCGACACACCAACAAGTGACATTTCACCGGAAGTTTTCCAGCTGGTTTTTTATTATTGCATTAGGAATAAATGCTTTTTCAAATCCACATAGAATTTTGTACATTCACTGCGGAACATTTAATGAAAATGAAAATGCAATCGCAAGTGTCTTAACTGAGTGCAAATGCAATTAAGAAAAATAACATTTAAATGGTCACCTGAATGGCAATACCTGCAGTATATTCACAATGAAATGTTTTAGTTCTGTTCTACAAGCTTTCTATAACAATTAAAATGTTTAAATTTCAATGATGTTTATTTCACGGCTAAAATAATAGACCATGTAGTAATTTGCATATTTGTAATATCAAAGATAAAAGTAAATAATGAGAGTACTTTAATTTTTAATAATGAAAAAACCAGCTGATTCTGTGTTGGAGTTTTATTCTTAAACAAGGATAAGTAATGACATATACAGCATATAATTATCTAAAACACTTTTATTTAAACACATTAACACTCTTCACACAGGGTCTTGTGATCCCGGACAAATGAAAGTTTACTGGAAAAAGATCTTTTGGGAAAGAATCAAGGTTATGTTAGCTATAGACAGTATATTGGTTATCACACGCATAATTCATCATGGCCTATTAGGATAATCATTCAAATATATTTAAAGTACATTAACATGTTTTCATGCATGTGTGCCATTTCGGGGACGTTCTAAAATGCTTTAAGTGAAAAAAGCTTAATTTAATAAGACAGTGTTAACAAACTGAACTTAGTAAACACCTGCTAATAAAGCATATTTTGTAGAGAAAAGCAGATGAGCCCACAATATGAACGCAACACGTTTAATTTCACATTAAGCATTTTCCTCCCATAAAGAAAACCCTTAACGTGGCTTAATGTACAACAGTGACTTTAAAAGACCAAATTTATTAGTGTATAATATGTGTGTGTCGCATCCGAGCCGGATGTTTGGAAATGGACATGGTGAGGGGGTGGAGACTAAGAGGAAAGAGCGGGAGTTCTGACTGTAGTATGGTTTATTAGAGTTATGTTTATTGAGTTTGGTCTGTTAATATCACTGTCTTAGTACATTAAGCCACGTTAAGCGTTTTAGCACGGGGAACATATACTAACACTAGAAAATCAAGTTTACTGGAAAGTTTACTGCTGCCTTCACCAAAGGAGTTTACAATATTATTATGCTGCCATACATTTCGGCAAACGTTTAAAACTATACACGTTGAAGACTCTCAATGTAAAACAGAAACAACAAAAATGTGTTAATAGCCAATAGTATTTAATTAGCCTATGTACCACAGCTATTGTGCATCAATAACAGTTAGAATATAAGCTGAAACATAGGCTAATTACCTTTAATGTAAGCCAAGGAGCATGCACAAATATTTGAACACAAAACAGTAAACTCGTGAATATTCACGTGACCTCCGCCCAGCGTCACCACGGGATATTTCAGAACACCGGCTCTGCGCAGACTCACTGCAGAGTATTTTATTCAGCAGGAGCGGCAGTGGGTCAGTGTGTTAATTAATCATCGTCATGGTAAATGATTGTGTTTGTGGAGGTTGCACGAGCTCCAGCCTGTCAGGACATCGAGTCCACACGGGGGCACGCGTGCGCGCGCTTTATTCGTGCTCGTCAGTTTCAGTTTCTAAATCTTCAAGGCGTTGGTGAGACACGGAGAACAGATCAGGTAAGAGTCCAGTTTAACCAGCTGTACTAACTAACCAACCTTTAAATAACCATCCCATTATTGTTCACTAGTTTGCTTGAAATTAGAATATTGAGAAGACAAAGACATGTATTTAAAACATACATTTAATAAAAATAAAACGTGTGTAATATTCTTTAATTAAATTAATCCTGTCTCAGCTTTGCTGTCTTTAGTGAGGTTAAAAAACAACAGTCTGAAAGCAGATGCTGTATAATCCATTATGGATGAGGATTACTGGATGACATTGTGAAAGGCTACACTAAACTGAATGGAAACCCTTCATCCTGGGCTGTTTGTCATCATTTCACACTGTTTCCTGGGGTTTATGACAGATGATGACATCATGACGCGTTATTTCAACTCGTGTTTTCGTCAGTTTGTGCGGACGATGACGTCACGACGCGTTATTTCCGCTCATGCCGCAGCCCCGCCCTCACTGAAAGCTCTGCGATCACTGATCATCTACAGCGACTCAATCACACATGACATCTATCTTAATAATAATACAACAAGGTGCTTCTGTAGAATGTTTCAACGATTAATGATCTTTAATAATCCATAAGGGCAGTAGCTGTAGGATCACACATACAAACATAATTATTCTGGTGATGTTGTCTGAGAAACAGCGATGCGGCTGAATGTAGAGTGAAATACTATTTGTTCAGAAATGTCTTTAATGATGTGAGTATATTTATCACAGTTAACCAGAAATACTACATAAAGAGAGACCACTAACTTTTATCACATCTCCGTTTCTCCTGTTTATGGAGGACAATGCAAGTTCATTTTGAATACACTTTGTTTAGGAATAGTCAGGAAGAGTGACTCATTATTTCTCTTTTCTGTCTTACTGACTTTCTCGACAAAATCAATAAAGAATCAGCGATCATTGGAGAACGAATAGAAAACTTTACAGAAGGATTTTTCTAAACAGATCAAACAGTGAAAATGGCTTCACTATCTGTAGAAGAACTTTCTTGTCCCGTGTGCTGTGAAATCTTCAAAGCTCCTGTTCTTCTATCATGTAGTCACACTGTCTGTAAAGAGTGTCTTCAACAGTTCTGGAGAACCAAGAAAACTCAGGAGTGTCCTGTCTGCAGGAGAAGATCCTCAAGAGATGAACCTCCATGTAATCTGGCATTAAAAAACTTGTGTGAGTCATTCCTGAAGGAGAGAAGTGAGAGGAGTTCATCAGGATCTGAGGAGATCTGCAGTTTACACAGTGAGAAACTCAAACTCTTCTGTCTGGAGGACAAACAACCTGTGTGTTTAGTGTGCAGAGATTCACAGAAACATGACAATCATAAATTCAGACCCATCAGTGAAGTGGTTTCATCGTATAAGGTAAGAGAAATGACTCTTGTTTCACGTGTAAAGAGATAATTAGTCAATTTGGAGGGAGGCCCCTAAAAACACCTTCTGCCCCTCCAGTGATGTCCCTGCTTCCTATGAAAGTAATTGTGTTACATAAGTTACTTGTTATGGAAAGTTATATGCATTACCCAAATACATTTTCATGCAGATCCAGTTGGTATTGGATAACTTTACTTCAATAAATAACCTTGTCATTTACAAACTGTACTTTGTGTTCATTCAGACTGCCTTTGTTTTATAGTAGATTTTAATTTCTGAATCAGTTTAGTTTTAGATGTTCACATACATAAACAGATGAGGGCATATAAATTTCCACAGCATCATATGATCATATCACTATCTTCTCTTCACTGTAATCTGGTGTTTTATGTATTTTTGTTCAATTCTAGGAGGAGCTCAATACAGCACTGAAGTCCTTACAAGAGAAACTTCAACACAATGAAGAAATGAAAGGAGAGTTTGAGGAAACAGTTCAACACATCAAGGTGAGGAAACAGAATCAGAGTCATTTTCATTACAGCTGTAGGATCACTATATACAGTTATGATCTGATATATTTAATATAATGGATTCCAGTTTATTATTTCTGTAAATGACGAGCATCAATCTGCTTCTGGATCTGTTATATGTCGTATCTGAGTTTATCTCTGATATTAATGATGTGAAGTGTTGATGTGTGTTGATGGAGATGATTGAAGTGAATGTGATCTGATTTCAGTCTCAAGCTGAGCACACAGAGCGTCAGATTAAACAGCAGTTTGAGAAGCTTCATCAGTTTCTCAGAGATGAAGAAGAAGCTACAATCACTGCTCTGAGGGAGGAAGAGGAGCAGAAGAAGCAGATGATGAAGGAGAAGCTGGAGGAGATGAACAGACACATCTCAGCTCTTTCACACACAATCAAAGACATGGAGGAGATGATGAAAGCCAATGACGTCTGCTTTCTGAAGGTCTGATTTCAGATCATTGGTTGATCATTGGTTCATTGATTGAGTTCTTGATGATAAATGGTGTGTTTGTTCTGCAGGAGTTTCCAGTCTCAGTGGAAAGGTGAGTGATCTGCTCCTGTCTCTGGTCTCTCTGGTTCTGATCCAAAGCCACTGCAGTTCTGACTCCTGAATGTTCTTCCAGAGTCCAGAGCTCACAGCCGGATCCACAGATGGCTTCTGGAGCTTTGATTCATGTGCCACGTTACTTGGGCAACCTGCCGTTCAGAGTCTGGAAGAAGATGCAGGACATCGTCCAAAACAGTGAGTCTGACTGCAGAAGATCTGAGCTGGAAATGAGGGATGGTGGAGGGTTAAAGTTCAAGTTTCAAGTTTACTTTATTTATATAGCACATTTAAAACAGCCACAAGGCTGACCAAAGTGCTTCACAAGAGAAACAGCATCATAAGAGTAATAAGAGTACACAAAACTAAGAACCAGAATAAAATAAATAAATAAATAAATAAAATTCACCAAAAAATAGAAAATATAATAGGCAGGAATTTAAAACCTAATAGGCCAATGAAAACAGATGGGTTTTTAGAAGAGACTTAAAATGGTCAGACTAGGGGCCATTCGAATCTCCACTAACAAGTCATTCCAGAGGAGAGGACCGATTACCGAGAAGGCACGGGCACGTCTACGCTTAAGTCTGGAGTGAGGGATTAAGAGAAGGTTCTGGTCACCAGATCTTAGGCTTCTCGAGGGGATGTAATGATGCAGCAATTATAGATAGCCGGTGCTTGATTGTGTAAAGATTTAAAAACAAATAGTAAGATTTTAAAATGTATTCTAAATTGAGCAGGCAACCAATGAAAGGGCCTTTAAAAGCGGAGTGGCGTTATCCCTTTTTTTCTTTTTTAGAAGAAATCTAGAGGCAGCATTTGGCCCAGTTTAAGTCGGGCATTTTGAGCTTTAGAAATGCCACAGTATAATGAGTTACAGTAATCAAGATATGACGTAATAAAAGCTTGCACCGCCATCTCCAGAGTCTTATCACTGAGGAAATGTTTAATTTATGCAAGTATATGGAGCTGATGAAAACTGGACCCAATCACAGTGGATATTTGTTTATCAAATTTTCATGAGTCATCTAAAATAACACCCAGATTACGTACCTGTGAAGACCTAAAAGCCGATAGGGATCCCAGGTCAAAATTAAATGCTTTCATATGTTCTGAAGGGCCAAAAACAATTACTTCAGTTTTCTCTTCATTTAAGGATATACATTTTTGAGATAACCAGAATTTAACCTCCTCTAGACAGGATAAAAGAGCAGTCATGACCAGTGGAACATTTTTCCTGAAAGGTACATAGACTTAAGTATCATCGGCATAAAAGTGAAACGACACTCCATGTTTCCTAAAAATAGATCCCAGAGGCAACATATACAGGTGCTGGTCATATAATTAGAATATCATCAAAAAGTTGATTTATTTCACTAATTCCATTCAAAAAGTGAAACTTGTATATTATATTCATTCATTACACACAGACTGATATATTCCAAATGTTTATTTCTTTTAATTTTGATGATTATAACTGACAACTAAGGAAAATCCCAAATTCAGTATCTCAGAAAATTAGAATATTGTGAAAAGGTTCAATATTGAAGACACCTGGTGCCACACTCTAATCAGCTAATTAACTGAAAACACCTGCAAAGGCCTTTAAATGCTCTCTCAGTCTAGTTCTGTAGGCTACACAATCATGGGGAAGACTGCTGACTTGACAGTTGTCCAAAAGACGACCACTGACACCTTGCACAAGGAGGGCAAGACACAAAGGGTCATGGCAAAAGAGGCTGGCTGTTCACAGAGCTCTGTGTCCAAGCACATTAATAGAGAGGCGAAGGGAAGGAAAAGATGTGGTAGAAAAAAGTGTACAAGCAGTAGGGATAACCGCACCCTGGAGAGGATTGTGAAACAAAACCCATTCAAAAATGTTGGGGAGATTCACAAAGAGTGGACTGCAGCTGGAGTCAGTGCTTCAAGAACCACTACGCACAGACGTATACAAGACATGGGTTTCAGCTGTCGCATTCCTTGTGTCAAGCCACTCTTGAACAACAGACAGCGTCAGAAGCGGCTAAAGACAAAAAGGACTGGACTGCTGCTGAGTGGTCCAAAGTTATGTTCTCTGATTAAAGGAAATTTTGCATTTCCTTTGGAAATCAGGGTCCCAGAGTCTGGAGGAAGAGAGGAGAGGCACACAATCCACGTTGCTTGAGGTCCAGTGTAAAGTTTCCACAGTCAGTGATGGTTTGGGGTGCCATGTCATCTGCTGGTGCTGGTCCACTGTGTTTTCTGAGGTCCAAGGTCAACGCAGCCGTATACCAGGAAGTTTTAGAGCACTTCATGCTTCCTGCTGCTGACCAACTTTATGGAGATGCAGATTTCATATTCCAACAGGACTTGACACCTGCACACAGTGGCAAAGCTACCAGTACCTGGTTTAAGGACCATGTTATCCCTGTTCTTAATTGGCCAGCAAACTCGCCTGACCTTAACCCCATAGAAAATCTATGGGGTATTGTGAAGAGGAAGATGCGATATGCCAGACCCAACAATGCAGAAGAGCTGAAGGTCATTATCAGAGCAACCTGGGCTCTCATAACACCTGAGCAGTGCCACAGACTGATCGACTCCATGCCACACCACATTGCTGCAGTAATTCAGGCAAAAGGAGCCCCAACTAAGTATTGAGTGCTGCACATGCTCATACTTTTCATGTTCATACTTTTCAGTTGGCCAAGATTTCTTTGTATTGGTCTTAAGTAATATTCTAATTTTCTGAGATACTGAATTTGGGATCGTCCTTAGTTGTCATTTGGGCAATTCCAGCGTTATGGACGTGACATTTGGAGTCAAAACTTGAAATATAAATGCTCAAAGAATGCATTTAATAGTAACATATTGAACCGTCTATTTATATATTCATAATCCTTTACTAAAGGAGTCCAGACAATAAAAATGTCAGTCTATTCAACTGTTTTATATTTTAGATGAGGGGAAATATACAGCGTTACGGACGTGACAAAAAAAGTCACAAAGATTTGGGTGACAACATATTTTTTAAGAATTCTGTGAATTACATTGCGCAAACCAAAAGTAATACTGCCCACTGAATGAAGAAGGGTTGGCTCTCCACAGAGCATAAAATAATAATTTTATTTCATTTTTCATGTTCGCATTAATGAGGAAAAAACAACGTTACGGATGTGACAGTTTTCCGTTACGGATGTGACCGGTCTGAAAGCGGCACAGAAGACTGGTTTAAAACTGCTTTAAAACTTTCACAGAGACCTCAAGCAAGCATTTAAACCACCAAATACTGAAATCTGGGATACCAGTATGGTAAGACTCCACAATTTATCAACTTTTTACTAAACTTTATACAAATGTAACGTTATACTCTGTAGTGCAAAAGGTTATGGATTAGACCTATTTCTCGTGTTGACAAGCATGTGCGTTGTTCAAGAATCAATTTAGAGACCATGATTTTCCTTCTTACAGAACTGCTTGCTAAAATACATTGACAAATATTAATGTTTATCATAAAGCAGTTTAAAATCGCATGTTTTCCCCACAGTCAGGTGAACCGATTGACACTATTGCCAATCGCAATCATGTCAGTTTTATGTTTTGTGTATGAATGACCACACGGTTTTTTTCGTCTAGTTTTCAGAGTTTAAAGCGGAGTCTTGAGTCAAAATGATCAAACTTTATTTCAAGTCAAAATTATTGCAATCTTATTATTTTCATTTTGTCAGCTTGATCGCGCAGATTGTGATCAATATAGGCTAGGCTATTCATTTTTAACCAACCGGTAACGCGACATCCCAATTCCCGAGGTAAGTGTCCTATGAGACACAATGCTCTTCTATAAGTTGTACTGTTTCATATAGGCCTACCTTTTGATGTTCATATTTCGTTCTCTGGCAAGAGGAAGTGAAGATCGGTTCATGTGCACCTGATCCGCCGCTTACAGGCGCTGCAGTAGCTAATCTGTCACGCGCCGTAGGCTATTAAAGAGGGACATCTATTGTTTAAATTTTGTTATAAAATCGACTGAATTTGAAAGTTAAACCTTTTTCATATTAAAACTAACAAAGCACAAAGAGTATTGCGATTATTTGATATTTTCTGATATGATAAGCCTGAAACAGATGATAGCAATATAAAGAAGCAAACTCATAGGATTTAATATGAAGCGTCCGTAACGGTCACGTCCGTAACGCTTATTATGGTTGTTCAGAGCAACGTAGTGAAATGAATTGTTGATCCTAATAAGCATAAACATAATTTAGCTTTGCATATAAAGTTTCAAGTTATTTGCATTTATAATTGTTATATGACATAAACTTAATCTTTAAAACGTTACGGCCGTGACAGAGCACTGAAGCGTCCTGACCTCTTTATTCCAGCCCTTATAAATTCAACAGGCAGTGCTGTTATGACTAAATGAGTGTATTTATTTCTCAGGCATGTATCCATCTTTCTACACAATGCTTACTGCTAAAATAAAGTTTAAAAAAATGGGGTCTTTGATCCCTTTTTTGAAAGCATTAAATATGGTTGGTTGAAAATTTAATTTAAGCATTGTTGCTTACCACATATATTGTGGATAAACAAGGCAATTTTCTTAAAATTTCTGTTAGAGCACATTAATACAGTATATTACAGACCTAAATGGACAATTTAAAAAGGGTTTTGTTCTTTTGGTTAAAACTTTTTTTTTTCATGGTAAAGATGACCTTTGCGTGGAATTGCCCATTTATAATTATCATAATTAAAAGAAATAAACATTTGAAATATGTAAGGCCTGATTTTCCTGCTAAACAAAAACTGAGATAAAGCGTCCTGCAATAAAGTAATAAAACTTTAATCTGGAAAGAAGATCTCAAAGAAGTAGCAATGGACAACACCTTGCCCCCACTCCAAAAGGACAATGCCTCCCCCCACCACACCCACACCCACACACACACACACACACACACTCTCCTTCCCCCTGCCTCAAGTCACTGAAAGTTATTCAAAACATATAATGTAACTTTTGTATCTATTGTTTTTCCCTTTTCATGTTTGGTATCATTTAATTTGTCTCAGTGCGATTGGTAAAACGGTCTCAATTTCATAGCAGTCACTAGAATTATGAAGAAGATGGAAAATTAAGGAAAATTCTGTCCTCTTTTTGGGTGGTGTCTCTTCTCCTCTCCCCCAAAACAGGTGTTGGTGTAATAAACATTTACGATCCTTTTGTTCTGGTTCTGGTATAAAAGGTAAAGAGCAAAGCAGTCATGTGGGATCATCTGTAGGAGAGGCCCCCCAGAGATGGGTGAATGTCTGAGGACATTCACCCATCACTGTGTATACAAGCATTTCTTTGAGTAATCGATATTATGCATTTATCATTTCTGAATTGGCTTCTAAGTGTCTAATTGTAATGTAATTGGTATGATATATTTTTACTTGACAAATAAAATGTTATATTTGGTTGATTCTGTATTATTCTTAATCCATTATTTCTAGTAGATCAAAGCGAAGGTATTACCTCAAATCTGTGTTCAGGATTGGTCATACGAAAGGTTTAATAGATGGAGCATAGAGCACGTCAATTAAGTCCATTTCGATTTCTGACAATCACTGCCTTAAATAAGTTGCAGTTTTCGTAAATATATCAAAACTATGCTTTTTGTTACGAGTAAGCAGAGCGCGACCGACTTAAAGGTAGATATTTACCCTGCATCCAATGTTTAAGGTCAGACTGACGAGTTTGTGTCCGGGAAGAGTGCTCAAATCGGCCGAAGTAACTCTTCTAAAGCGATACCGGGACTGCAGTGAACTAAATAATTGAAGATATAAGGTAATCAGAATAATCGAATATCTAAATTAATACATAACAAATGATTAATTTCTAATTGGAGACACAACCCTTAGAATAAGAATCATTTGAAATTGGAGTCAGATTAAACGAGTGAAATTAAGTGAACTTCACAGAGACGCTGAAAAGGCATACACGCTTAAACCTTCCCCGTCCTTTGGGAAACCGTCATTGGACCTATTAGGCGGGCCTTACAAAGTGGTGACATTCCCTCCGTGATCTCCCATATCCTGGTGGCGAGTGTCTTTTCAGTGGAAAAATTGGGATTTGCAACAAGTAAGAGGCTTGATCATCTTCTCTTTCTTCAGCTGTGGTAAGTCCATTCTTATTTGCCTTTTAGAAGTGTTGAGGGAAAGATAATTGCATCCTACACATTTGTAGAATGGGTCGGCATACCCATAGATTTAAGACCGGAGACCGAAATCCGGTGGGGCTGGAGAATTAGACAACCACGTTATCAGGGACATGATAGCAGCAGTGTAGGTGAGAAATGATATCCCTTGCTTTAAACTTTAAAGATCTCCTTGTTTGCTCACGCAACAAGAGATTAACCTTAAATTGGAATAACATCATCCAAATTTTATTCTGGTATTCAACAGAGGGCTGTAAATTCTGAGGTAAAGAATGCCCAGCTACATGTTTATTTGTCTTGCTGCAATGCTGAAAATAAGCAAATGGTCACGTTGTGAAAAAATCTTGTGATTGGATAAGCCAAAAGATAACAAGGGAGAAAAATCTCTCACTGAAATCCTTTGTGTGTGGAATGTAAAGCTGGACAAAACAATGGTGTAAAACTAAAAAGTTTTCAAAATATAAGATTTGGACATAATTCTGTCTCAGTCCTGGAGAACTGCTGCCATGCAGAAGTCCTAGAGACTGCAACTGGGAAAATACACTAAATGTTAAAATTGATGTGTATAATGATAATTATGATGTCACTGAGAGATTTGTAACCAAGCTTGAGGGTTTCACCCAATCAGAGGACATGCCCAGCTTGTCTTTGTTTCATAAAAGAAATTTCAAGAGGTGCTAAGAAAGTTTACAACTGATGTCACAAATGGTGTAAACAGCACTGGTTAAGGCTCAGTCTTATAAAACATCTTTTACCTTGGTCTTAGTTCAGAACTTAAAAATTATTGCACTCTTGTATGTTGTTCAGTGTCTCAAAAGAAACTGAAAAAACAAACAGACCAACAATTAATCTTTGTGCTCTCAATCAGACCCGTGTTTGTCCAACCTTTCTTTTCATATCCAAATAGATTCACAGAGGAGTGTAATTGATAACATCTTAGCCCAAAAATAAGAAAATTGTGTCCAATTCTATATTGTTGTCACAAAAATCTTAAAATGGAGCAAATGATTTGACCCAATATTCACAGCATCAAAGTCTATAACCGTTTCCAGTTTAGCCTGTTGCTGTGAACACAATGCAGTGCCATCACAGCTGTAGCTGCAGGGCCAGATGCCTTCTAAAAGATCAGTGAGGTGATAACAAGTCACTCTTCACAAATTACTCAGCCAAGACCCTCTTGATACCAGCAAATAAAATTATTTTTAATTTATACTATTTTAATATAATATAATTTATATTATGATCACATCATGATATATTATATTATGATGGCCAGGGATGGCCTTTAATCTCATGATGATTCAAGCAATGGTTTGGAAGAAGAAAGGATTTTGGAGAGGAGCAGAAGGAATTAGCATGTAGTAAGATGGAACCAGAATGTAGACAGAAGTTGGAAGCACTATCAGTGCTGAGAGAATTATGAGGAATCAATGGAAGGATTCAAATTTGTAATTGTGTTAGACACATTGTTCTCATAGAACACACATTCTAGTTGTTTGTGCTACTACATGTGCACCTAGACTAGTTGAGTTTATTCTTTAAAACACATGACTGCTTTACTGTAAGTGATGAGTTGACACACTTAGGTTTAAGGTTGTAGATGCTATGCATTCTAGGCCATGTGTCTTGTGTAAGTTGGAATAACTAGTACTGAAATTGTACAATAATTTCAAGTTGTATGTGTGTCTATGTTGAATTAGTTTGTCTCCTAAATGGAACATTCAGCTATCTTCCATATAGCTGCAGTTAAACCATGCACAGGAGCATAGAATCGCCATAAGGCTACAATGTGCTTCACAATTACATTAAATAAGTTGTTAAGAAAAATGCAAGGAATAAATAAAATTAATGGGAAAGAACTTCTTTATCTTCTATCTGTGCAAGAATCTTTAATGAGAAAAATGACAATGCCCAGTATTTATTAACTAAAACAATCAACCGATTGTCATATCTTGAATAGGCTAAATCCATTCAAGATCAAAACATGAAATAAAAATTCAATTCTATTGATCTGTAACCCAGTGACAAGAGGAAGTATAAATTTTGATTTTCCTTTGCAACAAAACCACAAACAAAGTGGACAAGTGTTAGCAAACTCCTCTCTGAGAGCGCTAG
Source organism: Chanodichthys erythropterus (assembly GCF_024489055.1). Lineage (NCBI taxonomy): Eukaryota > Metazoa > Chordata > Actinopteri > Cypriniformes > Xenocyprididae > Chanodichthys > Chanodichthys erythropterus. The sequence goes on from NC_090223.1 coordinate 6,620,680, forward strand.
ATCATATGGGATCTGATCAGGGAAGTTATTTTACTGGACATGTAATTAAAGTTGTGTGAAATGTTAATATCAGGCAGAGACTCTTCTGTTTTTACAGACCACAGAGGTCCAAATGGTCAAGTATTTGAATGACACCATAAATACCAATTGCTAAACAAACAGCACAGCACCACAAAAGGTGATCTGGTGTCCTAATCACAGATCTGATAAGTGTGAGATTCCCCCAGGAAACCTGGGTGTGATAAAACTCACAACACAACAGTGTGTGTAAGCACAGCTGCAATAGCAGCTCAAGGTGTAAGATTCTCTGACAACGCTTAACACCAGCAGTCAGATCTGACCACTAACATTCCGTTTTATCTGGCCTTTTCTTTGCAGAAACAAAATCATAATAATGATCTATGTCTCTGTAAACTAAAACACATTTTCTTCTAATGGCATACAATCTTAACAGATTAAAGCCATTTGCAACAACTGCCTGGATAAGACCATCTAAGAAAAATTAAGATAGCACCATCTATCTTAACATAATTTGTTTAAAGGTTCAAGATAAACTGTTTTTCCTGTGTGTCTGTTTCCTTTTCAGGATTGACAGCTGCCATTTTAAAGGCCATAATACACAACTTCACACACAGGAGATGGGGGGGTGAAACTTCAAGAGGCCATCTCATGACACTAATAGATACATGGCCTCCCAGTGTAAAACTGGAACTAAATTATGCAACACAAATTATGGTAGGATAGACACCACCCATCTTCTACACAAACATACAGAACACACACACTACAAACTCACAACATCTCTACCTGGAATAGATCATAAGACTATCCAGACGAAAATTATTCACATAATGCAAACCTAACATACATCATTCACCTTCATACATATAGGACAAGGGAAATTATTGCCATCATTTCTTTTCCTTTTAATTGTGTCAATTCTGAGGTATACTGGAAACACTGTAATATGCAGGACATGTGCATGGCTTTAGTCACACACCAATTAATAGAATTTCTGATCATTCAAATTACAAATTCCAAATTTAAATGAGACCTATTCAGTGATGTAACTGGTCTCTTTGGACAAAGCGTTTTGGCATTGTTGCAAACTAGGAGGGCCCCCTAGTTTCCAACATATGACTAATGACAAATTGAACTAAACAGTTAGAACTGAAATGCAGGCATTTCTATAAATCAGGTACTCAATTCCCAGACCTCTATTCTTGAGTGTGACTTTGCCTGTACATCAAATGCACAGATAATGGTTGTAAAAGCTTAACAAGAGATTTTAAATTTCTGTTCCTGTAAATTCCATTCTCTAATTGACTTGATTGAAACCTTATTTTTGCATTAAGGATTTGCAGTTAAAACAACTCTTATAGACAGTTTTATAATTGTAATTATGAAATTGTGTATTTCTATGTTTAAGTATGTGATATATTTAATTATGCATACCACTGGTGAATATACTAGTTATTTAAACTCTTTGCTACTTACCTTTAACTCATCCAGACCAAGTCTAAATTCCACTATAGTGAAGAATCTGGTGATTAAATGAGACCTGCTCACTAAAGATAGGACTCTGAAAGGGAGACCTCGTTTACCACTCGCACTTTTTGACATGTTCATCATATGTTATTTTTGTTATTCTGTTTTTCCAACAACCCTTTTCTCATCTTACAATAACACCAAGCTCATCAGTGTTCAAGTATTGAGTGGTCACTCAGATGTTGTTAAGGTGTCCTACACGCAATGGAGCATCATCAGTGGAATGAATCCTTCACCCATGGAGATTTGACCTGCCCGGCAAACCAGACCTTCTACTTGAAGGTAACCGAAGACTTCTCACAGGATCAATTAAACCTGGGGCGGACACAGGTGTTTCCGCAAAGTGTAATGAGACTTTCCTGACACGTTCTGCTCATGCTGACCAACACAACAGACTTGGTACAACCAGTCATTCTACAGACAGAAAACCACCACAGCCAAGTGCAGGTGGAAGCAAACCTGACCAAGAGGATCACAGACATGTCCAGCTGCTACAGCATCCAGTCAGCACAGTACACATCTGAAGGGACTGTGTGCCACAGAGATGCATCCTGCTGTACTTTCATCTTAATGTTCAACCTGCCTTAATGATGTTATTTCAGGTGACGACTTGACTCCTGCACCCATCGACTAATGAGCATATGAAAGCATGCACCCAACATGTGGAAGCAGGAAATGTCCAAAAGTGGCCCCTCAGGGACTCATTGAATTTGCCCCAAGGGGCCAGGGGCCATCTGTAAGGCCTGATTTTCCTGCTAAACAAAAACTGAGATAAAGCGTCCTGCAATAAAGTAATAAAACTTTAATCTGGAAAGAAGATCTCAAAGAAGTAGCAATGGACAACACCTTGCCCCCACTCCAAAAGGACAATGCCTCCCCCCACCACACCCACACCCACACACACACACACACACACACTCTCCTTCCCCCTGCCTCAAGTCACTGAAAGTTATTCAAAACATATAATGTAACTTTTGTATCTATTGTTTTTCCCTTTTCATGTTTGGTATCATTTAATTTGTCTCAGTGCGATTGGTAAAACGGTCTCAATTTCATAGCAGTCACTAGAATTATGAAGAAGATGGAAAATTAAGGAAAATTCTGTCCTCTTTTTGGGTGGTGTCTCTTCTCCTCTCCCCCAAAACAGGTGTTGGTGTAATAAACATTTACGATCCTTTTGTTCTGGTTCTGGTATAAAAGGTAAAGAGCAAAGCAGTCATGTGGGATCATCTGTAGGAGAGGCCCCCCAGAGATGGGTGAATGTCTGAGGACATTCACCCATCACTGTGTATACAAGCATTTCTTTGAGTAATCGATATTATGCATTTATCATTTCTGAATTGGCTTCTAAGTGTCTAATTGTAATGTAATTGGTATGATATATTTTTACTTGACAAATAAAATGTTATATTTGGTTGATTCTGTATTATTCTTAATCCATTATTTCTAGTAGATCAAAGCGAAGGTATTACCTCAAATCTGTGTTCAGGATTGGTCATACGAAAGGTTTAATAGATGGAGCATAGAGCACGTCAATTAAGTCCATTTCGATTTCTGACAATCACTGCCTTAAATAAGTTGCAGTTTTCGTAAATATATCAAAACTATGCTTTTTGTTACGAGTAAGCAGAGCGCGACCGACTTAAAGGTAGATATTTACCCTGCATCCAATGTTTAAGGTCAGACTGACGAGTTTGTGTCCGGGAAGAGTGCTCAAATCGGCCGAAGTAACTCTTCTAAAGCGATACCGGGACTGCAGTGAACTAAATAATTGAAGATATAAGGTAATCAGAATAATCGAATATCTAAATTAATACATAACAAATGATTAATTTCTAATTGGAGACACAACCCTTAGAATAAGAATCATTTGAAATTGGAGTCAGATTAAACGAGTGAAATTAAGTGAACTTCACAGAGACGCTGAAAAGGCATACACGCTTAAACCTTCCCCGTCCTTTGGGAAACCGTCATTGGACCTATTAGGCGGGCCTTACAAATATATCAGTCTGTGTGTAATGAATGAATATAATATACAAGTTTCACTTTTTGAATGGAATTAGTGAAATAAATAAACTTTTTGATGATATTCTAATTATATGACCAGCACCTGTATAATGAAAATAGGGAGGGGGCCAAAATAGAGCCTTGCGGAAGGCCACAGCGGAGAGAAGCAGTGGAAGATAAAAATTCTTCTAGCCTAACCACATATTTCCTGTCAGATCAAAATGACTGGAACCACTTTAGAACTGTCCCAGAGAGACCCATCCAACATTTCAGTCTACTGATTAATAGTGTCAAAAGCAGCTGATAAATCTAAAAGAACGAGGACCCATAACAGAGTCACCCATATCAGTGGCTAAAAAGATGTGGTTTAACCCTCTCAAAAGAGCAGATTTAGTACTGTAGGCAGCCTTACAACCAGACTGAAAGTGCTCAAACAGATTATTTACAGTAAGGAAAGATTGAAGTTGGAAAAACACAATCTTTTCCAAAACCTTGGAAACAAATGGCAAAACTGAAATAGGGTGATAATTTTTTAACACTGACAGATCAAGTGAAGGCTTCTTGAGGAGTGGTGTGACAGTAGCCACTTTCAGATGAGCAGGAACCACCCCGGTTGAAAGACATTTATTTGAAAAGGACACTAGACCTGGTCCAACCGAATCAACAGTTTGCTTTAAAAACCTAGGGTGGATAACATCATATGAAGAAAAGGATGGTTTCAACTTGGCAATAGTGTCTGTGAGTGACTGAAGGGAGAGAGGTTCAAAGATGTCCCAAGATGCAGAAAACTCCGGGGGGAGAGGCAGCTCAGTAGGGGGAATATGAGTTACCAGCCCTAGTTTAACTACTTTTTCCTTAAAAAACCTCAAGAAGATTTCACAAAGAGCAACAGAGGCAACAGACATAGTACTGGCTGGGGGATTAACAGCAGAACTGATAACAGAAAACAAGACTTTAGGTCTTGATGTCACAGTCTCCATCTGCCCTGCACTTCCCCAAGTTGTCAGTCCAGTGATAAAGATGGCCGCCATCCCAAAGCCTTGTTGCAAGATGGCCGCCACTTCAGAGCCTCTTTGCAAGATGGCCGCCACCACACCTGAGCCCTCAGTCAAAATGGCCGCTGCCATGCATGAGCCGTCAGTCAAGATGGCCGCCGCCATGCCTGAATCCTCAATCAGCTCCAGACTCTGCTCCAGTCGCAGAGTCAGCTCCAGTCCAAGAGCCCGCTCCATCCCACGAGCCCGCAGATCCTCCCAAAGAAATGTGATCATAGTGGCCAAGGCCACAGAGGCCTCACCACCATGGCTCCCCAGGGCTCCCAACCAGAGCTCCTCGACCCGACCTGGAGACCTCTGTACCTGTCTGCACCTCCACCCTCACATGCTTGTAGGTCTCCAGGGCGCCCACCCCCCTCCCCAGTTGCTCCATCCATGGCGCGTGGACGAGGTACTGTCACGGTCGCCGTCTGTCCTGGTTTCCAAAGACAATCTCCCATCATCCTCCCTGGCCCTCACCTGCACTCACTCCACCATCACACACACCTGTTCCCCGTCAGCACCTCATCACACAGGACTTTTAAGCACACCACTCACCTCCCTCAGTTGTCCAGTCACTGTTGTTTTGGATGTGTTTGCCTGCTATGTATTTTGGATGTGTTACCTGCCTTTTTGAGTTGTTATTAAACCTTTGAGTTATTTTGGAAACCTTCTTCTCCTGCCTTCCTCCCGTGGTCACACACCGTGACACTTGACTGATTATGCAGTATTAAATTTGAAAAATAGGTTGCCTTAGCAGCTTTGGCGGCTCTCTGATAAGCCAATAAACTGTCTTTAAACAACTGTAGTGAAATGTGTAGATTGTCCTTTTTCCACTTAGGCTCGGCCTTTCTACAAGTCCCAGCAGTATGCCATAATTCAGATTTAGGTCTTTGCTTACAAGGAACAGTCTCATTCAATACATCGAGCCAGGTGCTATTTAACAGACTCAGATGTTCGTCCGCATCCAGGTCTGCTAGCGGGGAGTCCAGGAATAGATGAGAACAGGACTTAGTAAAGCACTGACTAAAATTTTCCCTGGACTAGGGAGAATAAACCCGGGTCATAGATGACACTTTAGTAGAAACATGTAGAAGACCGGGAAGAGACATGGAAAATAAAATGGGCCTGTGGTCAGAGAGCATATAATCAGAAACTGTAAAAATACTGGGTGGACAACTCCAGAGCAGAGTGACACTCTGTGCAGCGGCCGCATCATACCAGGAGCCGCTCCAGCTCTTCAGAGAAGACAGCCGGTCCGAGGAAGGCCAGCCTGAGGGACGGAGGGTGGGAACATGGGAAGAACAGGTCAAAACCACCGGTGAGCCTGATCTAGGAGACGCCAGACCACGGAGTCGCCATAGAGCGGCTCGCGAAAGGGGCTTGGGATACAGCCCACATGGAGACAGGCTTTCAACTTGATCGTACGACCTCCCCAAGACCCACGTTTCCTCCTGCACTTCCTCCGTGGGTTGCTTAGAGGCCAGCGGCAAATACACTCCGGAATGTCCGTTTTAACACTCCCATATGGTTTGTTAAAGACACACTTCATATCTGACTTGTAAAAGTTAAAAAATGTTGATCTAATATCTAAGAGAGACTGGCGATCATAAACCACAAGGGCACCACAGTTTGAGAACCAAACAAACAGCCAAACTAGCAGACAGAGGCGCAACCGACGGCATGCCAACATAAGCGCCATCTTGGTCAAATAGTATTCACCCTCATGTCGTTCCACACTCGTTAGAACTAAAGTTAAAGGTGCTTCATGATACAAACTGATAGATAGATCATTATCAGTGTCATTATTCATAATAATCTGTGTTGGTTCACTCTTGATCATTATATGAACATCAGAATAAAATCATCTGTTGATTGTGTCTCATCAGCTCCTGTGATTCTGGATCCAAACACGGCGAATCCATGTCTCATCCTGTCTGATGATCTGACCAGTGTGAGATACAGCGGGATCAATCAACCTCTTCCTGATAATCCAGAGAGATTTGACCGTTATCCCTGTGTTCTGGGTTCAGAGGGGTTTAACTCAGGAACACACTGCTGGGATGTGGAGGTTAAAGAGAGTTCAGACTGGGAACTTGGAGTAACTACAGCATCAAACCAGAGGAAGGGATGTGATTTCTTCGACACTGATGTCTGGAGTGTGGAGTATGATGTGGAAGGACTGGATGAACCATGTGGTTTTCCTGTGAAACGTAAGCTTGATCGTGTGAGAGTGAATCTGGACTATGATGGAGGAACGGTGTCATTCTCTGATCCTGTAACTAACACACATCTACACACATTCACAACCACCTTCACTGACACACTCTTTCCATTCTTCAGTTGTTATGATGGATCTCTGAGGATCTTACCACTCAATCATCAGTAAATGTTACTCCTGTAGGTCTGGATCTTCCTGCTTTCATCATGTTTAATCCAGATCACATGAGTAAGAGTGCTGTTGATCTGAATATCAGATCAGAAAACAAGTACATTTATTCATCTTTAAAAATTATTAAGACACATGGTGAAGGATTCAAATAAATCATGTTGATCAGATCTAACCAATAAGAAACGATGATGCGTAATGAATCCCCACCCATAACACACTAGTAACTGCCTAGCAACCACACAGAACACCATAGCAACTGTGTAGCAACACCCTTGAAAGAACCCAGAACACCCTATAAACTATATGTCTGATATGACAGAATGGACTCAAAACCTTCACATTTAAATCGTTCAGACTTTAAAACCACTTCAAACTACTTTCAGACTTTCTCAAGCCAACATGAAAGTTCCTCTACAAGCTTTTTCATCGACTTACATTATAATATCATATTTTCTAGTACTGTACCACTGAAAGAGTTCATTCACCACATTTTCAGTGTTTGCTGTTGATGATGAATAATTATTTATTTCAGTTCTAGAGGTGAAATGAGTGGTGAATTTATAATATCTATAAATCGACACATCTAAATTACAGCAAGTTGTTGCCAAAAATAAAGACTCACTAGGAGTTGAGCTGCTATTCAGAGTTTGCTTGGATTTTCTTCCACTTTTGGTTCTGCAATCTCCTTCTCATTATAATATCTTCACAGAAGAGGAACCGAATACCCTTGTCTGTTCTTTTTCCTACATGAGCAGGAGCTGAACACACTAAACACACACATGAGAAACAGTCGTACTGCACACAAACACCAGACAGAAACAGAGACACCTCATGAGTGAATTTGTTCAACAAACTTTATTCATTTCACGAGTTTACACTTACAAATGATTAGATAGAATAAAAAGTATGTGTATTTGGCATGCTATCTAGGGAAATGTCGGTCAAACCAAGTGTACTCCTCCGTATCTTTGTTAAAAATAATAACCAGGCAAGTGTGAGGAGACAGGGTGGTGGAGGGATGCAGAAACAAACTGTCGAGGAACAAAGGTGAGTCGGCTACGTATTTATAGGCCTCCTCTTATGCTGACTGGGTAGATCATTTGAATATGCTCCTCCTGAACTTTGTTAATAAAACATCTTTCATTCTGTGAGTAATAATCCCCCACTGATCATAATTAAGAGCCTGATGTAAATACAGTAAGAGATTCATAACAGGAGTTTTGGTGATCCAGTGATCCTGTATCACTCTTCTCTCCTCATCTCAGTGACGCACCAGTTCAATAAACGTTATTTCTGGACTAACAAGGAAGATTTGAGCTCTGAAACTTACAGGATGTTTTTATAGTACAATGACTTCTCATATGGCTATAGATAAAGGAACATTTGATTTCTCAATTTATGACCCCTTTAAGAAAATTAGTAGCAATCATCCAACATTTAATCTAAACTTGATGGTGTCGCTATTTCTTCAGAAAGTTTTCTGAGAAGAAGAAAATCAAACAATGAACAATCCTCTGTGAGTTTTTGCTGTTTTAAATCTTGTTTCAGATGGTCTCCAAACTCAGCAGTATTTTATTGTAATATTGTAGGCATCTCTATTTCCTCTGGGTGCTGCGAGTCCTTCCTCCCTGCAAAATAAAAGCATGGACTGACCTCTCGTATGTGTTTTTACCATGATTGATCCAGATCAGATGAGTGTGAATCATCAGATTGTGTGAAGCTCAAACTCACCAGCTCTTCTTGCACAGATGATCTGAAGAAGAATCACAGTAGGAGCAGCAAACACTGCCATCTCAACAATCATCACAATCAATGCAGGAAACATGTGTGGAAGAAGAAGAAGAAGAGAAACTGGACATGACTGAAGTCAAGGGGATTCAACTATGAACAGTTATTGATGAAGCATTTACAGACTGACTGATAGTTTAATGGTGTAAAGCTGTCAGTAGAAATGAACGTGTCGTACCTCTGAATAATGAGCCAGCAGTCACACTGACTTCAGTTTCTGATGCTGTGTCAGCTGGACCTGTGGATCACGTCTGTTAGTTCACTTCAACACATCATGACACATACAAACATCATCATCATCATCATATATGATGGAGTATATTTACTCTAGTATATGTACTCTTGGCTTTTAAGCTAACTTCCTGTTTGCGTGGAGAAAGTGAATGATTGAGGTCTACAAAATACTCTCTTTCTCAGTAATTGAACCACTGAAATAAGAAAGTCATGAATAAACACCTTGTTGTTCAGTAAATCCAGGTGTTTGTGCAGCTGCTGTCCTCTCAGAGTTTGGAGTATTTAATGACTTCTGATTCTCTGTACAAATGAAAGGATGGATGAATTAAAGCCAGTGTGAACCAGTGAAGTGAGAGACTGATGATGTGTGACAGTGATCATGTGATCATGAACCTTGTGTAGGAGCTGCTGCTGTAGTTTGGCTTGATTTCTTCTCAGAGTTTGAGCTGCTGACTGGAATCAGAAGATGAATGTTCAGATGTTCATCTGTAGGACATTAACATCATATTTTACAGTAGTAATAGTTGTTTCTCACCTGAATACTTGACAGTGTATCTGACTGAGGTCTGGAGTTGATTTCTGAGAGTAAGCTGACATCTCCACTCTCTGTTGTCATCTTCATTCAGGAGTGTTGTAGTCAGAGTGATGATACAGTGATCTGATGAGAATAATATCTGATATCTGGAGTCTGTCTTCAGATCAACACCAGCCTGATTCACCCACAACAGCTGAAGTCGTTCATAATGGACCCAATAATAACAGGAGAATCTAGAATATAAATCCATCTGACAGGAGAGAGTCACAGAGCGACCTGGACTGATCTCAGTCTGTGAGGATGATGATGATGATGATGATGATGATGATGATGATGATGGAGACACTGAAACTGAACACAAGACACAAATCAAGTCAAGTCACCTTTATTTATATAGCTCTTTTTACAATGTAGATTGTGTCAAAGCAGCTTTACATTGATAATTGGTACATAATTTTGGCTGCACAGCAGCTCTTAATAAAGAATAGTGTCAATGCAGGCAGATCAAAGCACTGTTGAATAATTGTCAAGAAAACTGTTGAATATCAAATGTCAAGTCAAATGTCAAGTGTCCCCAACTAAGCAAGCCAAAGGCGACAGCGGCAAGGAACCCAAACTCCATCAGGTGACATCAGGTGGCAAACAAGTGGCAAATAGGTGTTAAAATGGAGAAAAAAACTTTGGGAGAAACCAGGCTTAGTCGGGGGGCCAGTTCTCCTCTGGCGAACAGTGCTTTGTTACGAATCAGGTTGCTATCATAAGTCTGATAGGATCGCAACAATCAAAGTATTTATTTCAGTTCCATCCAGTTGAGGATCGTATTCATCACGCCGGTATGGACAGACTCTTCAATCATCATGTGAGTTTAAAGGAAGAATCTGTCTTTTTTTAATTGATCACATTATCGTAAACTTACCATGAAGAACATGCAGATAAACATCTGCATCAGTTCCTTGTTGTTTGTCATTCACATATTGTCTGCATCTGTATAATCCATAATCTTCTTCTGTGATGTTCTTGATGTTCAGAGAGCAGTCAGACCCCAGACTCAGTCTCTCATGTCTCTCTGTGTCTTTATTCTTTATTCCTCGATCAATCAGTTTAACTACTGAATATCTGAATCTCTCATAGATCCATGTAGTTGAGTTACAGTCAGAAAGATCATTATTACAGGGCAGACGGACATTTTCACCAGAACTGATGAACACATGATCCACTCCACTGGTTCCTGGAACACAGTATATTTGAGTGATCATTATGATATATATATATATTCATAAATGAAGACATAAAACATACCAGTATAAAAAGCAGAATATTTAAAGTATTTTTCCCCATAAACACTATCCACCATAAAATAATGTAAAAAAAACCATCTGTGAAATAAAATAAAATTTCAGTTTTTTAGAATTTTTTTATAGAGAATGAGGAGTTATGTCACAATATTTTCACTCCGTGTTGCATTTTGGAAAGGCGCCACCATATTAGCAGGATAAGCTATACATAACCATGGTTACTTTGACAGCAAGACCGAGGCTGCGTTCCAGTTCATTACTTTATGACCTTTCCTTGCTAACTTCCCTCAGTCTCGTTGACTCAGATGTACGTCATTGCTTACGCTTACGAGTGCCCACTACTGGTGGAAACTTTGCAATGGGCTGAATTGGAATGTCCTAAGCCCTTGATCACTTGGAATCTGCTATGGAGTTGATTTATTATTTAATTTTTTCCCCTTACAAAATTGTGTGACATCACAATCGTGTTGCACTATAGGTTATAGATGCTGCCTGAAGTGTACATATGAAGTAGACTCGCTCCATCTGTCAAAATCAAGGGAGCGAGGGTCCGTCCATATAAATTTCCCTCGTACGCACTTCAAAATGGTGGCAGGGATTCGCCCCGAGGGGAAGTGCTTAGGGAAGTTTGTGAGTGCATGTCTAAAACTGGAGTGGAACGCAGCCCGAGAGAAAGAGCAACGGAGAGAGAGAGCAGATTAATTTAATAAATACATTTTGCGATACAGCACAGTTTTATGGGAAGAAATTGAGAAATAGAAAGTGAAAGGAAAGGGATTATTATGGAATCCCAAGTCTGCCAAAATTAAAAATAAATAAATACATAAATAAATATACAAAGAAACTTAAAAAAAAGCATAAAAATATATATTATATATACAGATAGAAAATGGTGGTTTACCTCAAATATAGCAATCGAGCTCAGAGTAGGTGAGAGTGAAGCATTGAGGCCATAGTGACACCTTGTGGTGTGCCCAAAATACAAAATAAATGTAGCCTACTACTGATACTGGGATGAATGACTTGGATGGGTAATCTGGCCAAAATCTTATATCAGGGGTTAAGTCATATAATATCACCCTAACTGTACTGTGTGACATGGATAGGCTACTCTTTATTCCAGACATGGCTGTAGAACATAGTCTGGTCTGAATTTGTAAAATGTCCTGCACTGGCAAACATGAACAACATCTTCAACAGATCTGATAACAGGGACTCTGAAATGGAAGCGCTTGTTATTTTGCATTTTTAATCATCTGGTAAATGTGGCTGATAAGAGTTTGTGTTTGATTGAGATTCGGGCACCGTCAAAACACGGAAAGGAAGCAGTGCACATATAGGCTACAGTGAAGTCGACGCAAGCATATTGATCAGTGCATCAAGTCCACAAATTCACTTCACATTCATATTTCCTAAACATAATGATGCGTCAGTTACAGTAGAAAATTTTGTCGCATCGCGTCTCCAGTCGTGGGGATATTCTAAAACGCTTAAAGTGAAAAATGCTTAACGCCCTTTATGATCTCAACGTTTTTTAAATGATGAAAGAATGGAGTTGTCAAACGAAATAGTCCTCTCTATAGTCTTAATCCAATTCTGCAGTCTGATATCATCAGGGTTGGTGGACTTCTTGATAAAGCATTGATTCCCGAAGACTCTAATCACCCAATCATATTGGCTAAAGACTTACAGATCTCTAACTAGATACTGCAACAAATTAATGAAGAAGTAGGACATAGTGGATGGAACTTCATGTTGGCAACACTTTGACAGTGATATTGGATCCCTGGAGTGAGTGCAGCTATAAGAAGAATTCTATCAAAATGTGTTGTATGCAGAACTGATTCACATCACAAATTTTCATTTTTGGGTGAACTAACCCTTTAAAAAGTTAAAGAAAATACAGAAGATTTTAAGTAAAATTCCGATTATAAACTGTATTTTATTACCAGAAAATTACTGTATTTTTATGAGACCCTTCTTTTCTGTTATTTTATGGAATATTTATGGCACCCCAGCTGCCGGCAAATTACTTTTCTTTTTTTTACAGTGCATTCTAATTCCACTAAATGTCTTTAGAGAAAATCCAGATTTCTTTACCTGTGAGAAGTGAAGAGAGAATGATCAGTCCCAGCAGACACAGATCACACTTATCAGCCATTTTCTGTTTCAGTCAGTCTTTCTCTTCATTATATAGTTCCTTTAGACAGGAAGGGCGGGTAGTGTCTAAAAAAGAACTTCCTCTGATCTGACAGATGACATCATGCTAGAATTGATATTTATTGACACCATACCACAGTTGTTACGTGTACGCGTAATAGAGAGAGCACAGACACGGACTTCAACACAGAACAGAGTTTAATCACCAAAGTAACACTACAACACACCATAGGATAAGCAATATAACCGACAAAGGAGTGCAGAGAGTGAGTCCATTATAAGGGTGAGAATAATGAGGTGATCCAGGTGAGGGGAATCCATGCTGATGGTGAGCTGACAGGGAAGTACGTGCAGGTGTGAGACGGGGAGGATGATGAAGTCCGGGACAAAGGGGATCTGTGACATTAACTCCCCCTCCTGGTAGGCGCGGCCTCGCGCCGTAGATGGAACAACTGGGGAGGGGGGGTGGGGACCCTGGAGACCTAACCTTGAGGGAGGGGAGTGCAGGCAGATGCGGAGGTCTCCAGGGTGGATCCGGAGCATTGGGCAGCCATGGCGGATCAGAGGCCGTGGGCAGCCATGGCGGGTCTGGAGCCTCGGAAGGCCATGGCCACACCGAAATCTAGCTCATGAGTTCCCCACCCATGGGTACATGGCCCCCTTCAAAATTTTCCTCGGGGATTCCTTGGTGGCAGGAAAGGATTCGTGGGCTGGCTCGTGTTGAAGGGTTGGAGGGGGCTTAAAGGCCGGAGAGGGCTCGTTGAGAGCCGGAGAGGCGGGCTCGACGGCTGCTGGAGCGGACTCGTCGGCTGCTGGAGCAGGCTTGTGGAAGGCAGGAGCGTGCTCGTGGAGAATAAGAGTGGGCTCATGGAAGGCTGGAGCGGGCTCGTGGAAGGCTGGAGAGAGCTTGTGGAAGGCTGGAATGGGCTCGTGAAAGGCAGGAGCGTGCTCGTGGAGAATAAGAGCGGGCTCGTGGAAGGCTGCAGCAGGCTCGTGGAAGGCTGGAACTGGCTTGTGGAAGGCAGGAGTGTGCTCGTGGAGAAGGCTGGAGCAGGCTTGTGGAAGGCTGGAGCGGGCTCGTGAAGAATAAGAGCAGGCTCGTGGAAGGCTGGAGCAGGCTTGTGGAAGGCTGGAGTGTGCTCGTGGAGAAGGCTGGAGCGGGCTTGTGGAAGGCTGGAGTGTGCTCGTGGAGAAGGCTGGAGCGGGCTCGTGGAAGGCTGGAGCTGGCTCGTAGAAGGATGGAGCTGGCTTGTGGAAGGCTGGATAGAGCTTGTGGAGAATAAGAGCAGGCTCATGGAAGGCTGGAGCGGGCTCATGGAAGGCTGGAGTGTGCTCATGGAGAAGGCTGGAGCGGGCTTGTGGAAGGCTGGAGCGGGCTCGTGGAGAATAAGAGCGAGGGAGCTCGTGGAAGGCTGGAATGGACTCGTGGAAGGCAGGAGCGGGCTCATGGAAGGCTGGAGCTGGCTCGTAGAAGGCTGAAGCGGGCTTGTGGAAGGCTGGAGCAGGCTTGTGGAAGGCTGGAGCTGGCTCGTAGAAGGCTGGAGCGGGCTTGTGGAAGGCTGGAGCGGGCTCGTGGAAGGCAGAAGCGGGCTCGTGGAATGCTGGAGGGAGCTTGTGGAAGGCTGGAATGGGCTTGTGGAAGGCTGGAGCGGGCTCGTGGAAGGCTGGAGTGTGCTCGTGGAGAAGGCTGGAGCGGGCTCGTGTAGAATAAGAGCAGGCTCTCGGAAGGCTGGAGCTGGCTCATGGACAACTGGGACTGGCTCTGTCCAAAAGTCTATGGGCCAGTAATTTTCTTCACACCCTGGAGACTTGGGCTGCTTGGCAGCAGAATTCACTGGAGGCTTGAGTTGCTCAGCAGTAGAATTCACTGGAGACTTGGGCTGCTCGGCGGCAGACTTCATGCTGTCTTGGCATAGTTTAGGGTCTGGCAGAAATACATGGGAATACCCACTGGAGCGGTAGGTGGAGGAAATCGGTGGCTGGTGAACTGGCCAGGCTGCCCGTGTTTCTGAAAGGACTGGATGAAGTGAATACGATTCCTTTTGTACCTCTTCAATTTCGAACTCAGAACCATTTAGAAAGAGAATCAAATTAATAGGCTTGACTAAGGAAAAGAGACATTCAGGTTCAATATACCAAATCGTATCCTCGTCCAGACCCCTCAGAAAGCAGGAGTTAAGAATTGTATCTGGCCAGCTCACCTGACAAGAAAGCTCTGCAAATTCCTCCACATACTTCTCCAGTGGGCGGTCGACCGGTCTTGAAGTCAGAATCAGAAAGAGCTTTTTTGCCAGGTATGTTGTTTACAAATACTAGGAATTTCTTTTAGTGACAGAAGCTACACAGTGCAACAGAGTGACAGCGACAAGAAAAGAAACATAATAAAAGAGAATAAAATAACAATATACAAATTTACAAATTTACAAGATAGACAAGTGCAAAAAAAAGCAAAAAACTATATATAATATAAACAATTTGTATGTACAGTTATGTGTGCAAATTTGAAATATAAATAACTGTTTTAAGTAAATAATGTATAATAGTGTTGTGTGTTCCATGTTTGTCAAGTGTTGATGAGATGGATTGCTTGAGGGAAGAAACTGTTCCTGTGTCTGGTCGTTCTGGTGCTCAGAGCTCTGTAGCGTCAACCAGATTGCAAAGTTGACGCTACAGTTCAAAGAGGGAGTGTGCTGGATGTGAGGGGTCCAGAGTGATCTTCTTTGCCCTTTTTCTCACTCTGGATAAGTACAGTTCTTGGAGAGTGGGGAGGGTTGTGCCAATGATTCGCTCAGCAGACCGGACTACCCTCTGTAGTCTTCTGAGGTCAGATTTGGTAGCTGAGTTGAACCAGACGGTAATTGAAGTGCAGAGGATGGATTTGATGATGGCAGAGTAGAACTGTTTCAGCAGCTCCTGTGGTAGGTTGAACTTCCTCAGCTGGCAAAGGAAGTACAACCTCTGCTGGGCCTTTTTCACAATGGACTCGATGTGGTTTTCCCACTTCAGGTCCTGGGAGATGGTGGTGGCCAGGAACCTGAATGACTCCACTGCTGCCACAGAGCTGTTCATGATGGTGAGTGGGGGGAGAGCAAGGGGGTTTCTCCTGAAGTCCACGATCATCTCCACTGTCTTGAGCATGTTGAGCTCCAGGTTGTTAAGACTGCACCAGACAGCCAGCTGTTCAACCTCCAGCCTGTAAGCAGACTCGTCACCGTCCTAGATGAGGCCGATCAGTGTGGTGTCATCCGCAAACTTCAGGAGCTTGACAGAGGGGTCTTTAGAGGTGCAGTCGTTGGTGTAGAGGGAGAAGAGCAGTGGGGAGAGGACACAACCCTGAAGATCTGTGTGAAGATGGGGGCCAGCTGGTCAGTGAAGGTTTTCAGACAGGCTGGTGAACCGCTGTCTGGGCCTGGTGCCTTTCTTCTCTTGTTCTTTCTGAAGACCTGGTGCACATCATCTTCACTGAACTGAAGTGGAGGAATGGGGGGTTGTTGGAGGTGTTAATGGTGATTTTTCAAACCTGCAATAAAAGTCGTTCAGATCGTCTGCCAGTTGTTGATTCTCCACAGAGCTGGGGGATGGTGTCTTGTAGTTGGTGATAACTTTCAGACCTTTCCACACAGAAGCTGTGTCATTAGAAGAGAACTGATTCCGAAGCTTATCAGAATAATTCCCCTTTGCCACTCTGATCTCCTTTTCCAGTGTGTATTTGGCCTGTTTGTACAAGACTCTGTCCCCTTTTCTGCGAGCATCTTCTTTGGCCCGACGGAGCTGGCTGAGTTTTGCAGTGAACCAGGGTTTGTCATTGTTGTAAGTTAAATGAGTCTTTGTAGGAATGCACAGATCCTCACAGAAACTGATATATGAAGTTACAGTCTCTGTGAGCTCGTCCAGATTGGTGGCAGCAGCTTCAAAAACACTCCAATCAGTCCATTCAAAACAAGCTTGTAAAGCCCGCTCTGTTTCGGTGGTCCATCTCTTTAC
This sequence comes from Chanodichthys erythropterus, assembly GCF_024489055.1. NCBI lineage: Eukaryota > Metazoa > Chordata > Actinopteri > Cypriniformes > Xenocyprididae > Chanodichthys > Chanodichthys erythropterus. The sequence continues at coordinate 6,637,657 of NC_090223.1, forward strand.
AGTCTTTGCTACAGGTTTAGCTGATTTCAGTTTCTGCCTGTAGGTCGGTATGAGTCAAAGTCAAGTCAAATTTATTTATATAGCGCTTTTACAATTGGTAATTGTTTCAAAGCAGCTTTACATATTAGAAGCACAGAAAAAAAAAGGGAAGTGGTTAAAACTGTACAAACAAGCGTGGTAATATGTAACATATACAAGATGGTGCTACATTAAGCCAATGTCGGCTGACTTCCAGGGGTGGAAAAAACCCCCTAGGAGAAAAACCCAGCGTGCTAGCACTGGGAAAAAAAGTCCTAGGAGGGAAAAAACCCCTTGGAAGATATATATATGTAAATGTATATGGAGATCAAAATCTGAATTGTACATTTTTATATATGAGATGTATGAGATGAACTAAACAGTGATCAGAGAGCCCCAAAGCTGCCCGTGGGACAGAGTGATATGAATCCTTTCAAAATCCCTGAAAACTGCAGTTGTTAAGCCCCTCCTGAAAAAGAGCAATCTGGATAACACCATATTGAGCAACTACAGGCCAATCTCAAATCTTCCTTTCATAGGCAAGATCATTGAAAAAGTTGTTTTCAATCAGCTGAACAAGTTCTTAAGCTTGAATGGATACTTTGATAACTTTCAATCTGGTTTCCGACCGCATCACAGCACAGAGACAGCACTCATAAAGATAATAAATGATATTCGCCTTAACACAGATACAGGTAAATTAACAGTGCTGGTTCTACTTGACCTCAGTGCTGCGTTTGACACTGTCGATCACAACATTCTTCTTGACAGGCTGGAAAACTGGGTTGGGCTTTCTGGGATGGTCCTAAAATGGTTCAGGTCATACTTAGAAGGGAGAGGTTATTATGTGAGTATCGGTGACCATAAGTCTGAGTGGACATCCATGATATGCGGAGTCCCTCAAGGTTCAATACTCGCACCCCTCCTGTTCAACCTATATATGATGCCACTGAGCCAAATGATGAGAAATGTGAGTTATGTGAGTATCGGTGACCATAAGTCTGAGTGGACATCCATGATATGCGGAGTCCCTCAAGGTTCAATACTCGCACCCCTCCTGTTCAAACTATATATGATGCCACTGAGCCAAATAATGAGAAAAAACCAAATTGCATATCACAGCTATGTAGATGACACCCAGATTTACCTAGCCCTATCACCTAACGACTACAGCCCCATTGACTCCCTGTGCCAGTGCATTGATGAAATTAAAAATTGGATGTGTCTAAACTTCCTTCAGTTAAACAAAGACAAAACTGAAGTCATTGCGTTTGGAAACAAAGATGAAGTTTTCAAAGTGAACATGTACCTTCACTCTAGGGGTCAAACAACTAAAAATCAAGTCAGGAATCTTGGTGTGATTTTGGAGTCAGACCTGAGTTTCTGTAGCCATGTAAAGACAATAACTAAATCAGCGTATTATCATCTGAAAAATATTGCAAGAATTAGATGCTTTGTCTCCAGTCAAGACTTAGAGAAACTTGTTCATGCTTTCATCACCAGCCGGGTGGATTATTGTGGGCTCCTCACTGGTCTTCCCAAAAAGACCATAAGACAACTGCAGCTCGTACAGAACGCTGCTGCCAGGATTCTGAGCAGAACCCGAAAACATGAACACATCACACCAGTCCTCAGGTCCTTGCACTGGCTTCCAGTTGCATTTAGAATTGATTTTAAAGTACTGTTACTTGTTTATAAATCACTCAATGGCCTAGGACCTCAATACATTGCAGATATGCTCATAGAATATAAACCTAACAGATCACTCAGATCATCAGGATCAAGTCATTTAGAAATACCCAGGGTTCACTCAAAGCAAGGAGAGTCTGCTTTTAGCTGTTATGCCAGCCGCAGCTGGAACCAGCTTCCAGAAGAGATCAGGTGTGCTCCAACAGTAGCCACATTCAAATCCAGACTCAAAACACATCTTTTTATCTATGCATTTGCTGATTGATCACTGTGCTATGTCCGAACTGTTTGCACTTTATTTTATACGTATCATCTTTTTATTCTTTTAATTCCTTTTCCTGTTTTAATTCATTTTATGTATCATCTTGTTATTCTGACTTTTAATGCATTATTGCTGTCTGGTTGAAAGAGCTGGGAGAATTAGGAAGAAATTGATTAGGTTAAAATTTGGTAAATTTGACAAACCATGGGGAAATTTAAGCTGTAGTGCATGGTTAAGATATCTCTGGATTACAGTCAGGACACTTTCCAAAGGGGGAAATTTCCAAAGGGGAAATTTGAACTGCGTTCCATAAGTAAGATATCTCCGGAAGGGGGATTAGGGCTGTGTGGTGCAGTTTGAGGTGTCTTGGCAAAAGGGGAGATTGAAACTATGTTTATCAGTTTGAAGTGCCTTAACAGGTAGCAGTCCTGTTGGATGAGGAAGATCCATTCTGATCTGCTCTGATGAATGGATCTGTTTAGATCCAACTCTGATGGACGACAACAGCAACAACAACAAACTCCCTGAGACTTCCTAGCTCTTCCATCCAGATAGCAAAATTCTTTGTTTTTACTGTTATTTCTATTCCTTATGTTCTATTTTTATTATTCTTTTTTATGTAAAGCACTTTGAATTACCATTGTGTATGAAATGTGCTATACAAATAAAATTGCCTTGCCTTGCCTTGCCTTTATTGCTGTGTAACAGTGATCCAGTGTATTACTGTCTCTGGTGGGACAAGTAACATGCTGTCTGTATTTAGGCAGTTCACGTGAGAGAATCGCTTTATTAAAGTCACCGAGAATGATTAGAACAGAGTCCGAGTGTTGTTGCTTGCTCTCTGTGATCATATCAGCGAGTATCTGTAAAGCCGAGCTCACGTGCGCTTGCGGAGGAATTTAGACGCTCACCAGAATGAACGAGCAAAACTCCTGCGGCGAATAGAACATTTTGCAGTTAGTGAAGAGTGTTTCAAGATCTGGACAACACATCTTCTTTAACACCGTTACATCTGAACACCACCTTTTGTGGTGTGTACTGCCGAATGTTCAGCAGTTCATCCCTGGTAAAACTGATGGTGTTTTAAAAACAAAAGATAGAAAAAACTAACAAAAACAGTACAAACACTGAAGAGCTAAGCATGCCATTTGCGGCGCCATCTTGTTTCCCTAGTCCGTAAGTGTTCCGCCACTGGGAGCATGCATTGATGGTTCTTAGGAGGCACAGGAACCAGGAAGAGGCCCACACTTTAAGTTGTTGAAGACCTTACTGTTTCGGTCGGTTATTATCGGACCAAAACAGTGAGGTTAACACACGGTTAGCATAGAAAGGAGTTTAATCACCAAAGTAACACTACAACACACCATAGGATAAACAATATCACCGACAAGGGAGGCCACCAAGACACCATACAGAATTTGTACTAGCTCTTCGGCCCCTGCCACAACGCCAGGGCCCACATCCTCCTCCATCTGTTCTAGGTGAACCAAAAACAACCGATAACAGCCCTCAGTGATGTGTGTTGGGTCCCCGCTATGATAACAGTGACTTTGTCAAATGTTTACAGAACAAGCGGGAACCCAGTGTGCCTGATGCTTTCTCTATTTCTGTTTTATTACATTATAGAAAGCCTAAGGCCTTCTCAAACCGTTTGGCAAACCCATTTAATCTGCTACCTATTACACGTCAAACTAAGATTACTGTAGAGACAGAAAGTAAGACTGTTAAGTTCGCACTTTTTAACATCCGCTCACTTTAAAATAAATCACTTCTAGTCAATGACTTAATAACCACAAACAACCTAGATTTTATGCTTCTAAATGAAACATGGCTTGAAGACAGTTGCAGTTCAACAATCCTGAATGAAACAGCCCCTCCTAACTTTACTTTTATGAGTGTCTGCACAGCTGTTAGGAGAGGTGGTGGTGTTGCTGCTCTATTTAATGATGTCTATCAATGCAAGCAAGTGTCATTTGGTGATTACTTGTCTTTTGAATACTTGGGTATTGTGTTAAAAGGTGCTCCTCACATTCTACTTATAGTTATTTACAGGCCTCCAAAATACTCTCCAGCCTTTGTGGAGGACTTTACAGAACTGTTATCAGCAATTTCCTCAGAGTTTGACTGTTTTGCTATTACTGGGGATTTTAATATCCACATAGAAAATGCAGAATCCAATATGTCAAAAGAAATCATAACTGTTTTGAATACTTTTGATCTGACTCAACATGTACAATGACCCACACACAATCGTGGACACACTCTAGATTTAATTATTAGTAAGGGTCTAAACATTTCATCCATTGTCATTAAGGAAGTAGCGCTATCTGATCATTTCTGTATTTTCTTTGATACATTGTGTCATGATCACCGTCTGTTCCGGTCACTGTTCCTGGACTTCATCTCCCATCATCCTCTCTGTCACTCACCTGCACACACTTCACACTAATCACTAATCACCACACCCAGCTGTAGCTCATTACCTGGACTATAAAGGACTTCCACACACACCACCTCACCGCGAAGTATTGTTTAACATTCATGTTGCAATTTCTGAGCGTTTTTCCCTGTTTGCCTTTCTGTTCCCGACCTTGTCTGTTTCCCGTGTTGATTCTCTGCTGCTTGCCTTTGGACCCCTGGATTGTTTATTGTTTCCTGTTCTATGATCGATATCTGCCTGCCTTTTGACCTACCGCCTGTACCCTGACGTCGTCCCTGCCTGTCCTTTGCTGTTCCTGTTTGCCCCTGATTAACTCTGCCTGTACGACCATCCTCACTGTAAATAAACGCTGCACTTGGATCTCCTGCCTGAGCCTCCCATTCATGACAGAATACTTCGCCGCCACAGATCCAGCAGCTTCCGTAATTGTTTCTATCACCGCCAAGATGAATCCATCTGCCCAGTTAATGGGTCTCCATCAGGGAGACAGACCCATTGAGGATTATGTCATGGATTTTATCGAATTGGCACCATCAACTTGTTTCAGTGAGGACTGTTTAATGATATTTTTTCGCGGTGGATTATCGGACCCGCTCAGCTCCGTCATGCCACTACATGAGATTAACGGGACTTTAGAACAATATATCGAGCTGGCTTTGCAACTGAGCGGGTCTCCCTTTACTGTGGGTGTTGCTGAGGATTTTGACACCTCGCTGTGTCATGTAATGGCCGCCGCGCCTATAGACACTCACAAAATGGCGGTTACTACCACAACAACATCAAGTCAAGTCTCCGCTGATCGCCCAGAGCAACGTCACGCCTTCGCTGATCGCCCAGAGCAACGTCACGCCTTCGCTGATCGCCCAGAGCAACGTCACGCCTTCGCTGATCGCCCAGAGCAACGTCACGCCTTCGCTGATTGCCCAGAGCAACGTCACGCCTTCGCTGATCGCCCAGAGCAACGTCACGCCTTCGCTGATCGCCCAGAGCAACGTCACGCCTTCGCTGATCGCCCAGAGCAACGTCACGCCTTCGCTGATCGCCCAGAGCAACGTCACGCCTTCGCTGATCGCCCAGAGCAACGTCACGCCTTCGCTGATCGCCCAGAGCAATGTCACGCCTTCGCTGATCGCCCAGAGCAATGTCACGCCTTCGCTGATCGCCCAGAGCAACGTCACGCCTTCGCTGATCGCCCAGAGCAACGTCACGCCTTCGCTGATCGCCCAGAGCAACGTCACGCCTTCGCTGATCGCCCAGAGCAACGTCACGCCTTCGTTGATCGCCCAGAGCAACGTCACGCCTTCGCTGATCGCCCAGAGCAAAGTCACGTCGCCGCTGATCGCCCAGAGTCACGTCAGGTCTCTAGATCAGTCCGGGAGCGGAGAGGGTTGCGTTCCAGTGTGACCGATCCACCGTTGATTTCAGTCCGAGCAGCTGGCATCCCCAAGTCTCAGCCGGCCGCTTCGCACTCAAGCCCGCCGGCCGCTTCGCACTCAAGCCCGCCGGCCGCTTCGCACTCAAGCCCGCCGGCCGCTTCGCTCTCAGGCCAGCCGGCCGCTTCGCTCTCAAGCCAGTCTGCCGCTTCGCTCTCAAACCTGCTGGTTTCAACGCTCTCAAGCTCGCCGGTTTCAACGCTCTCAAGCTCGCCGGTTTCAACGCTCTCAAGCTCGCCGGTTTCAACGCTCTCAAGCTCGCCGGTTTCAACGCTCTCAAGCTCGCCGGTTTCAACGCTCTCAAGCTCGCCGGTTTCAACGCTCTCAAGCTCGCCGGTTTCAACGCTCTCAAGCTCGCCAGTTTCAACGCTCTCAAGCTCGCCGGTATCCATGGACTCGAGTGCTCTGGACGCGATGGACGAAAAGACTGCTTTGCCAGTGCCCACGGGCAAGATGGCCGCCCCTGCGGTGCGTAAGGATGCAGGGGACGTTCCAGCCACTGACTTCGCTCCAGAATCCACTCCAACCGGTGAACCATCACCTCACCCTCGGAAGAGGAGAAGGAGGAAGAAGGTTTCTTTCTTTCCTCAAGGCTCAGAAGCCTTTCAAGAGGCCGTTGGGGGTCCAGAGACTACTCCAGAGGTCTCTCCCGTGGCCGTCCGAGTCACCTGACCGGCTGTGGTTGCCTGAACCATCCGACCTACTGTGGCTGCCCAGGCCATCTGACCTGCCATGGCCGCCTGAGCCACCTGACCCACCGTGGCTGCCTGAGTCCCTGGGGCTGCATTGGAGATTCCGTCCCCGTCTGCCGTTAGATCTCCAATGCACCCACCCCCCCTCCCTAGCTGTTCCTTTTACGGCGCGAGGACGCGCCTTCCGGGAGGGGGGCATTATGTCATGATCACCGTCTGTTCCGGTCACTGTTCCTGGACTTCATCTCCCATCATCCTCTCTGTCACTCACCTGCACACACTTCACACTAATCACTAATCACCACACCCAGCTGTAGCTCATTACCTGGACTATAAAGGACTTCCACACACACCACTTCACCGCGAAGTATTGTTTAACATTCATGTTGCAATTTCTGAGCGTTTTTCCCTGTTTGCCTTTCTGTTCCCGACCTTGTCTGTTTCCCGTGTTGATTCTCTGCTGCTTGCCTTTGGACCCCTGGATTGTTTATTGTTTCCTGTTCTATGATCGATATCTGCCTGCCTTTTGACCTACCGCCTGTACCCTGACGTCGTCCCTGCCTGTCCTTTGCTGTTCCTGTTTGCCCCTGATTAACTCTGCCTGTACGACCATCCTCACTGTAAATAAACGCTGCACTTGGATCTCCTGCCTGAGCCTCCCATTCATGACAGAATACTTCGCCGCCACAGATCCAGCAGCTTCCGTAATTGTTTCTATCACCGCCAAGATGAATCCATCTGCCCAGTTAATGGGTCTCCATCAGGGAGACAGACCCATTGAGGATTATGTCATGGATTTTATCGAATTGGCACCATCAACTTGTTTCAGTGAGGACTGTTTAATGATATTTTTTCGCGGTGGATTATCGGACCCGCTCAGCTCCGTCATGCCACTACATGAGATTAACGGGACTTTAGAACAATATATCGAGCTGGCTTTGCAACTGAGCGGGTCTCCCTTTACTGTGGGTGTTGCTGAGGATTTTGACACCTCGCTGTGTCATGTAATGGCCGCCGCGCCTATAGACACTCACAAAATGGCGGTTACTACCACAACAACATCAAGTCAAGTCTCCGCTGATCGCCCAGAGCAACGTCACGCCTTCGCTGATCGCCCAGAGCAACGTCACGCCTTCGCTGATCGCCCAGAGCAACGTCACGCCTTCGCTGATCGCCCAGAGCAACGTCACGCCTTCGCTGATTGCCCAGAGCAACGTCACGCCTTCGCTGATCGCCCAGAGCAACGTCACGCCTTCGCTGATCGCCCAGAGCAACGTCACGCCTTCGCTGATCGCCCAGAGCAACGTCACGCCTTCGCTGATCGCCCAGAGCAACGTCACGCCTTCGCTGATCGCCCAGAGCAACGTCACGCCTTCGCTGATCGCCCAGAGCAATGTCACGCCTTCGCTGATCGCCCAGAGCAACGTCACGCCTTCGCTGATCGCCCAGAGCAACGTCACGCCTTCGCTGATCGCCCAGAGCAACGTCACGCCTTCGCTGATCGCCCAGAGCAACGTCACGCCTTCGTTGATCGCCCAGAGCAACGTCACGCCTTCGCTGATCGCCCAGAGCAAAGTCACGTCGCCGCTGATCGCCCAGAGTCACGTCAGGTCTCTAGATCAGTCCGGGAGCGGAGAGGGTTGCGTTCCAGTGTGACCGATCCACCGTTGATTTCAGTCCGAGCAGCTGGCATCCCCAAGTCTCAGCCGGCCGCTTCGCACTCAAGCCCGCCGGCCGCTTCGCACTCAAGCCCGCCGGCCGCTTCGCACTCAAGCCCGCCGGCCGCTTCGCACTCAAGCCCGCCGGCCGCTTCGCTCTCAGGCCAGCCGGCCGCTTCGCTCTCAAGCCAGTCTGCCGCTTCGCTCTCAAACCTGCTGGTTTCAACGCTCTCAAGCTCGCCGGTTTCAACGCTCTCAAGCTCGCCGGTTTCAACGCTCTCAAGCTCGCCGGTTTCAACGCTCTCAAGCTCGCCGGTTTCAACGCTCTCAAGCTCGCCGGTTTCAACGCTCTCAAGCTCGCCGGTTTCAACGCTCTCAAGCTCGCCGGTTTCAACGCTCTCAAGCTCGCCGGTTTCAACGCTCTCAAGCTCGCCGGTTTCAACGCTCTCAAGCTCGCCGGTTTCAACGCTCTCAAGCTCGCCGGTATCCATGGACTCGAGTGCTCTGGACGCGATGGACGAAAAGACTGCTTTGCCAGTGCCCACGGGCAAGATGGCCGCCCCTGCGGTGCGTAAGGATGCAGGGGACGTTCCAGCCACTGACTTCGCTCCAGAATCCACTCCAACCGGTGAACCATCACCTCACCCTCGGAAGAGGAGAAGGAGGAAGAAGGTTTCTTTCTTTCCTCAAGGCTCAGAAGCCTTTCAAGAGGCCGTTGGGGGTCCAGAGACTACTCCAGAGGTCTCTCCCGTGGCCGTCCGAGTCACCTGACCGGCTGTGGTTGCCTGAACCATCCGACCTACTGTGGCTGCCCAGGCCATCTGACCTGCCATGGCCGCCTGAGCCACCTGACCCACCGTGGCTGCCTGAGTCCCTGGGGCTGCATTGGAGATTCCGTCCCCGTCTGCCGTTAGATCTCCAATGCACCCACCCCCCCTCCCTAGCTGTTCCTTTTACGGCGCGAGGACGCGCCTTCCGGGAGGGGGGCATTATGTCATGATCACCGTCTGTTCCGGTCACTGTTCCTGGACTTCATCTCCCATCATCCTCTCTGTCACTCACCTGCACACACTTCACACTAATCACTAATCACCACACCCAGCTGTAGCTCATTACCTGGACTATAAAGGACTTCCACACACACCACTTCACCGCGAAGTATTGTTTAACATTCATGTTGCAATTTCTGAGCGTTTTTCCCTGTTTGCCTTTCTGTTCCCGACCTTGTCTGTTTCCCGTGTTGATTCTCTGCTGCTTGCCTTTGGACCCCTGGATTGTTTGTTTCCTGTTCTATGATCGATATCTGCCTGCCTTTTGACCTACCGCCTGTACCCTGACGTCGTCCCTGCCTGTCCTTTGCTGTTCCTGTTTGCCCCTGATTAACTCTGCCTGTACGACCATCCTCACTGTAAATAAACGCTGCACTTGGATCTCCTGCCTGAGCCTCCCATTCATGACACATTGATCTCTCCGACTGTTAAAGCTAGATCTATCTCGGTCAAAAAGTGATGCTTAAATGAGAATACTAGTGCACTGTTTATGAAGGCTATATCTTTAACATCAAGCATATCTGCAGACTCTGTTGATTTATCTAAATTAAATTATCTAAACTACGACATATACTCTCAATGAAGAATGCAGAACAGTTAGTTCATGCGTTCATGACCTCGAGGCTAGATTATTGTAACGCTCTACTGGGTGGTTGTTCCTCCCGCTTGATAAATAAACTACAGCTCGTACAAAATCCAGCAGCTAGAGTTCTTACTAGAACTAGGAAGTATGACCATATTAGCCCAGTTCTGTCGTCACTGCATTGGCTTCCTGTTAAACATCGTATAGATTTTAAAATCTTGCTAATTACTTACAAAGCACTAAATGGTTTAGCTCCCCAGTGCCTAAGTGAGCTCTTAATGCATTATAGTCCTTCACGTTTATTGTGATCTCAGAATTCAGGCCAGCTGATAATACCCAGAATATCAAAATCAACCGCAGGTGGTAGATCCTTCTCCTATTTGACACCTAAACTCTGGAACAATCTTCCTAGCATTGTTCGGGATGCAGACACACTCTGTCAGTTTAAATCTAGACTAAAAACACATCTCTTTAACCTGGCATACACATAACACATTATCAATTTATATTTTCAAATCCGTTAAAGGATTATTAGGCTGCATAAATTAGGTCAGCCGGAACCGGGAACACTTCCTATAACACCAGATGTACTTGTTACATCAGAAAAAGAATGGCATCTACGCTAATATTAGTCTTTCTGTTTATCCCGAGGTTTACCGTAGTCAACCGGATCCGGGCCTTATCCAGCTGAGACCAAGGACCGGCGCCTTGACACGACCACAGCGCAGCCCTGAAGTATCAGCAGAGATCGAGTTGACTAGATCATCCATTGTGAAGACATCATCGACACGACAGCCAGTGGCACAGTTCCTCAACAGACCGTCCATACCGGCGTGATGAATACGATCCTCAACTGGACACGACCACAACGCAGCCCTGAAGTATCAGCAGAGATCGAGTCGACTAGATCATCCATTGTGAAGACATCATCGACACGACAGCCAGTGCCACAGTTCCTCAACAGACCGACCATACCGGCGTGATGAATACGATCCTCAACTGGACACGACCACAACGCAGCCCTGAAGTATCAGCAGAGATCGAGTCGACTAGATCATCCACTGTGAAGGCCTCATCGACACGACAGCCAGTGCCACAGTTCCTCAACAAACCGTCCATACCGGCGTGATGAATACGATCCTCAACTGGACACGACCACAACACAGCCCTGAGGTATCAGCAGAGATCGAGTCGACTAGATCATCCATTGTGAAGACATCATCAACACGACAGCCAGTGCCACAGTTCCTCAACAGACCGTCCAAACCGGCGTGATGAATACGATCCTCAACTGGACACGACCACAACACAGCCCTGAGGTATCAGCAGAGATCGAGTCGACTAGATCATCCATTGTGAAGGCCTCATCAACACGACAGCCAGTGCCACAGTTCCTCAACAGACCGACCATACCGGCATGATGAATACGATCCTCAACTGGATGGAACTGAAATAAATACTTTGATTGTTGCGATCCTATCAGATTTATGATAGCAACCTGAATCGTAACAAAGCACTGTTCGCCAGAGGAGAACTGGTCCCCCGACTAAGCCTGGTTTCTCCCAAGATTTTTTCTCCATTTTAACACCTATTTGCCACTTGTTTGCCACCTGATGTCACCTGTTGGAGTTTGGGTTCCTTGCCGCAACCACAACCGCTGTCGCCTTTGGCTTGCTTAGTTGGGGACACTTGACATTTGACTTGACATTTGATATTCAAAAGTATTCTTGACATTTATTCAACAGTGCTTTGATCTGCCTGCATTGACAGTATTCTTTAAGGGCAGCTGTGCAGCCAAATTATGTTCCAGTTATCAGTGTAAAGCTGCTTTGACACAATCTACATTGTAAAAAGCGCTATATAAATAAAGGTGACTTGACTTGACTAGACTATTATCTGAATCAATTCAGCGAATCTTGAGTATTGATTAATTTAACTGAAAAGGCTATTGAATTTTAAGGGGAAGTAGAGTGATTTATTGAATTGAGAAAATGAAAATTAAGAACTACATTCTATACATTGTTTCAAATTGACTTTTGAAATAACTTCTGAGTTATGGATTGTGTAATATTTCATTTTGAGGATATTGTTTACTGTTTTCTTCCATTTTGTTGGGTTACAAACACACTGATTCTGCTGGGTTTTTTCCAAATGTTTTTATTTTATTATTTTATTGTAAGAAGTATATGAGAAATGATTCCCAAATGAGTTGAACTGTTTGGGCTGTTGAGTCCAAGTACCTAAAAATTTCAAAAAGAGGGTTGATTACAAATATTGTCATTCATTACATGTTGTTAATTTGATAGTATTTGAGATTTACACACTTCAAACGTATTACAATTAAGAATATTTCCTCAATGAGCAAACAAGACTCTTGGTCTTTCATCTACCTTCCTCTCTTCAGTAGCTGCACCTTCCTTCTGATCAGTTGGCCAATATTGAACATTATGCGAGTGTGACACGTCAGACCCGTTACACGTCACATTAGCATTTCACTAGATTGTCAGCCGGACCACAAACCGTCCTTTTCACTCACGCGCTCCTTTTTCTACGACTCGAGTCCATCAAACAACTGTGGTAAGTTGGATCACTCTACAAACACAGTGAGTCATGTCACCCTTTCCTTCTGTTGTTACTTGCACTGCCTGTCACATGCATAGTATAGCTCTCTCTGTCAGCGGTGAGATTTACACATGAGATAAATTCAGGGAGATAGTCAGGTTGACAGAGAGAAACTCTTCCAGCTAGATATTATCATGTAGAGACTGTGTCTGTTAGTAAATACTAAAGACTTCCAAACCCATTTAAGGATAAACATTGAATTTATGTTCAACAAATAAAAAAGAGAGATAATAATAAATGATGTCACTGATTTGAGGAAAAAAACACACAAAATTGCTTATTTTCAATATAAAAAGTGATAGTGGACTGGATTTTTTTTTTTACCTTTTATCACCGTCTTGGACATGTGAAAGATTAGTAACAACGTTGGTTTTGATGCATTGTTAGTTTTTGTGCATTGTTAGTTTTTGTCTGTTTTTGCCCCATTGACTTCCATTATAACGACATTTTGATTGCAAAGCCATGATACCATATATTATATTATATATTATATTGTTGTCTGCAGCTTCTGTTGAGTTTTTGTTTGGGACGGTTTACAGTTTGTTTCTCAGTTGATAACAAGCATCGGTCAAAACTGAAGCCACATGTTCAAAACTCTTCACACATTCAGTCAAACAGAAGTCTGTGTGGACTGAACTGTCAATCATTTTTCATTGCTTTCACATTCAATGAGCCCCAAAATCCATGAACACGTCTGTCATTCATACTTCACCATCTGCAGCAGATTGATCTAATGCTAACACACTGCTTTAAACTGATAAAAAAAAAAAACATTCAGATCAGAATGATGATAAACTCTGAGCATTTCTGCAGGAATTATAGAATGAAATATATGATATATGAAATATAGAAAATCTTATCAGAAAATGAAATAATAATCATTTTGTGGCCACAGGAAAATGATACTCAGGACCAACAAATATGAGTGAGGTTCGTATTTTATTCCTTACAATTTGTTAGGAGTTTCTATTCCTTTTTGTTTAGGTACGTGGGGTGGAAAACCCAGAACAAACCAAAATACAATGTCAGAATATCCTTACACAGCAAATTGTTCACCCCAAAATAAAGACAATATAAAATACATTTGTCGTCTCTTCTTGTGTGCAATAATAAAGAACAATGTCAAAAATATAACACCAGCAATAATAATACGGTAGTGGCACTTTTTTCCTGTGTTTCTGATGTTACACACTAATATAACACTTCTTCCACGCGAACAGGCCTCGTCTGTATATGCAGTGCGGTAGCTCAGCCACACTCACATCCACGCAATCCTGCGTTAACATCCAACTCCCTATGGACATAAATCGACATTCGAGGCAGTGTAACTCTGTGACTTCCTCATCGCGCGAGTGCTCGCACATTCATACAGACGCGCGATGACGCCACCTGACATTTCTTAAAGGAACCTCTCATTATATTCTCCGCAGATATATACTTCACAAAAATTAAATGTATTTAAACCCCCTTAACCATCACCTGGTTACAATTTGACCCAGGTGTCCTGCTTCAGTCTCATTACAGTGTTTTAGGCTTGGAGCTGATCTTGTGTGGAAATATGGATCAGGTTGTTGGGAAAGAGGAGAGGAACAGAGAGGAATTGCTGTTATTGCTGCTTAAGTAAGACGCTGCTGCATCAACAGACAAACATCAACGTGACGTCCATAAGTGACTTCAGACATCAAGTTTCCATTGTAAATGAACACTGAAAGGAGCCTCTTAGTGTCTAAGTATCTTGAACTATTGCAAAGACTTTTGTATGACACTAAATGATGTTTGATCACACTGGTTATTAAAGAAACCCACTCCATCAGCTCAAACTGGATTCAGAGATGATCTCATTTCCTCTTCTTTCTTTAAGTGTTTCTTTATTAACTTGTGTGGTTAAACTAACTGAGGTCTCACACTCAGCAGTGACATGTTTCCAGACCTCAACAGTGAGATCACACCTCTGAAAATACCTCAGAAAGCATATGTATAAAATTAGACAAAAGGTCATGCAAACACTAGAACTCAAAGAGGACAAAAGAAAAGTGGAGAAAGCCATACTTTTATTTCCATATTTTCAACATTCTCAGTTTCAAAATTAGTCTAACAGCCACAGAGGAGCACATGACCAACACAAGACAGAGTCATGTGATCAAGAAGAACAAGAGACACTGAACAACGTCACGAACTGTCAGAGGAGAACAGAGAAAAGTGAAGAGAGAACGATCAGTCCCAACAGACACAGATTATCAGCCATTTTCTGTTTCTGTCAGTCTTTCTCTTCATTATATAGTTACAGCTCCTCCTTTAATCATCATCAGTTCCTCCTGTGGTTGAGAACTTCCTCTGGTCTGAACTGAGTGTTTAAATCCAGCTAGAGTTGATATATAGTGACACTGACTCAGACTCATTTTACCACACAATTATCAAACATTATGAAACAGATCTGAGCATAAATACTTCACACAACTATTATTGGTTTTGGTTAGTAACAATTTGTACAATGATTTGGTTTTATCATTTCAATAACCAGTAAACAGACTTCAGTCCTTTGACATTACATCAGACACACATTCAGATCTGGAGGGATCAAATGTAATCAGACGCTGAAAAACTCAACCATGAATCTGAATATTAACTGGTTCTCATTTTAGTATTCATATGTTGGTGATATTCACATGTGTTTTTTTCTCTAAATTATAACATTTTATCTGTTTCTTGATTGACAGCATCTTGATTTGAGCATCCAGTGATGGAGCATAAATTAACCTATTATGCCCCTTTTCACAAGATGTAATATAAGTCTCACCAGAGTTCAGCTCAGAATATCTCTTTGATCTTTTATTAAACCATGTTTTAACTGCCCATTTTTGGGTTGGATTAAGGCTACGTTTACACATGGGTGGCTATTTTCATAAATGGCAGCCAAACCTACGCTAGTGAGACGAACTTATGCAGAGCCTTCTTGACCAGATGTCTGCCATGAATCCAAGGTGGCGTTTGTACTGACGCTTTTGCGCGTATTTTTCTCATCGTTTGTCTCCTGCCGAACGAAATTACGACATTGGTAACAGAGAGTTGTTGGCAGTCAAATTAGCGTTGGAAGAGTGGCGACATTGGTTGGAGGGTTCGGGGTACCTTTTATCATTTGGACGGATCACAAGAACTTAGAGTATATCCGATCAGCTAAAAGATTCAACTCCAGGCAGGCTCGGTGGGCACTTTTTTTCGGACGATTTGATTTTTCTCTCTTGTACCGCCCGGCTCCAAGAACATCAAGCCCGATTCTTTATCTCGCATTTTTGACCCTTCCGAACGCCCGTCTACTCCCGAGTGTATTCTTCCTGAGACATTAGTGGTCTCCACTCTTACATGGGAGGTCGAATCGAAGGTCTTGGTGGCCTTAGAAAGGGTAACGCCTCCACCCGGATGCCCACCGAAACGTTTATTTGTGCCGGAGAAGTTGAGATCCTGCGTTATCAAATGGGGTCACTGTTCCAACGTAGCTTGTCATCCAGGGGTTAATCGTACCAGGTTTTTGGTCAAGCAACGATTCTGGTGGCCTGCCATGGCTCGTGACATTCGCAGTTTTGTTTTGGCTTGCTCGGTTTGCGCCACTGGTAAGACTTCCAACCGACCCCCAGATGGGTTACTCCAACCGCTGTCTGTCCCTTCGAGACCCTGGTCCCACATCGCGCTAGATTTTGTCACCGCCCTCCCACCCTCTCAGGGGTACACGGTTGTTTTGACCGTAGTGGACCGTTTCTCGAAGGCGACTCATTTCATTCCCTTAACCAAATTACCCTCTGCTAAGGAGACAGCGGTAACTGTCGTTGACCACATCTTTCAGTTACATGGCCTCCCGGTAGATGTGGTGTCCGACAGTGGTCCCCAATTTGTGTCCAAATTTTGGCGAGAGTTTTGTAGATTACTGCGGGCAACTGTCAGTCTTTCATCTGGGTTCCATCCCCAGACCAATGGTCAAACCGAGAGAGCCAAACAAGATTTAGAGAGAATGTTGCGATGTTTGGCTTCCAAGAATCCTTCCTCCTGGAGCCAACAACTCTCTATGATTGAGTACGCACATAATTCGTTACCAGTGTCTTCCACGGGCCTCTCACCGTTTAAATGTAGTGTAGGTTACCAGCCATCTGTTTTTCCCAGTCTGGAATCTGAAGTCGCGGTCCCCTCCGCTCACGCCTTTGTCCAGAGGTGCCACCGCACTTGGAGTAGAGCCCGTTCCCTGTCACCAAGATCATTAGTCCGGTGGCAGTCCGACTCAAACTTCCTCCAGCGTACAGGAGAATTCATTCTGCCTTTCATGTCTCCAAAATTAAACCTGTGTTTCATTCACATCTTAACCCGCCCACTCCGGTTCCCCCACCGCCGCGACTCATAGACGGGGAACCTACTTATTCGTCAATCGTATTCTGGACTCTAGGCGGAGGGGACGTGGATTCCAGTACTTGGTGGACTGGGAAGGTTACGGTCCGGAGGAGAGAAGTTGGGTTCCTGCTAGGGACATCCTGGATCACTCCCTTATCGATGATTACAATCGACAGGTAGGTGGTTCTGGGAACGCCTTGAGGCGTTCCTAGGAGGGAGGGTACTGTCACGGTTGATCAATCCGCTGTCTCATTCTGATGTCTGTGTGTTTGTGTGGGTGTGTCTGGTTGATTGTTTCGTGTGGGCGTCGCCGCTGATTGTTGATCAGTGGCAGCTGTGTGCAATCATTATCTGCCTATTTAACGCCTTGTCTTTCGTCTCGTGTTTGTCAGATCGTTGTTTGTAGTCCTGGTGTTGTGTCCTGTGCTCTCTCGTGTTTGTTTGTTCCCTGGAGTGGATTACCTCGTCGTTGTTTCCTGTTCCTGTTCTTCGTTGGACTCTCTCTTTGGATTGCACTCACGGATTCACGGACGCACAGACTCACGGGCTCACGACACCATCTCACCTCACCACAGGATTCCAGCTGCCCATCGAAGTCCCTGCGTCACCACTCTCCTGCTACTGTCTTTCTCGTTTGCTGACTAACTCTGGTGTGAAGCTCTAATAAAGAGATTAACTTGCACTTGCATCTGTCATTCTTTCCGTGACAGAGTGCTGTTGATCTGAATATCAGATCAGAAAACAAGTACATTTATTCCTCTTTAAAAATTATTAAGACACATGGTGAAGGATTCAAATAAATCATGTTGATCAGATCTAACCAATAAAAAACGATGATACGTAATGAATCCCCACCCATAACACACTAGTAACTGCCTAGCAACCACACAGAACACCATAGCAACTGTGTAGCAACACCCTTGAAGGAACTCAGAACACCCTATAAACTATATGTCTGATATGACAGCATGGACTCAAAACCTTCACATTTAAATCGTTCAGACTTTAAAACCACTTCAAACTACTTTCAGACTTTCTCAAGCCAACATGAAAGTTCCTCTACAAGCTTTTTCATCGACTTACATTATAATATCATATTTTCTAGTACTGTACCACTGAAAGAGTTCATTCAACACATTTTCAGTGTTTTCTGTTGATGAATAATTATTTATTTCAGTTCTAGAGGTGATATGAGTGGTGAATTTATAATATCTATAAATCGATACATCTAAATTACAGCAAGTTGTTGCCAAAAATAAAGACTTACTAGGAGTTGAGCTGCTATTCAGAGTTTGCTCGGATTTTCTTCCACTTTTGGTTCTGCAATCTCCTTCTCATTATAATATCTTTACAGAAGAGGAACCGAATACCCTTGTCTGTTCTTTTTCCTACATGAGCAGGAGCTGAACACACTAAACACACACATGAGAAACACTCGTACTGCACACTAACACCAGACAGAAACAGAGACACCTCATGAGTGAATTTGTTCAACAAACTTTATTCATTTCACGAGTTCACACTTACAAATGATTAGAAAAAAGTATGTGTATTTGGCATGCTGTCTAGGGAAATGTCGGTCAAACCAAGTGTACTCCTCCGTATCTTTGGTTAAGATAGTAGCCAGGCAAGTGTGAGGAGACAGGGTGGTGGAGGGATGCAGAAAAAACTGTTGAGGAACAAAGGTGAGTCGGCTACGTATTTATAGGCCTCCTCTTATGCTGATTGGGTGATCATTTGAATATGCTCCTCCTGAACTTTGTTAATAAAACATAATAATCTCCCACTGATCATAATTAAGAGCCTGATGTAAATACAGTAAGAGATTCATAACAGGAGTTTTGGTGATCCAGTGATCCTGTATCACTCTTCTCTCCTCATCTCAGTGACGCACCAGTTCAATAAACGTTATTTCTGGACTAACAAGGAAGATTTGAGCTCTGAAACTTACAGGATGTTTTTATAGTACAATGACTTCTCATATGGCTATAGATAAAGGAACATTTGATTTCTCAATTTATGACCCCTTTAAGTCAAGTCAAGTCAAGTCAAATTTATTTATATAGCGCTTTTACAATTGGTAATTGTTTCAAAGCAGCTTTACATATTAGAAGCACAGAAAAAAAGGGAAGTGGTTAAAACTGTACAAACAAGCGTGGTAATATGTAACATATACAAGATGGTGCTACATTAAGCCAATGTCGGCTGACTTCCAGGGGTGGAAAAAAAAACCCTAGGAGAAAAACCCAGCGTGCTAGCACTGGGAAAAAAGTCCTAGGAGGGAAAAAATGCCTTGGAAGATATATATATGTAAATGTATATGGAGATCAAAATCTGAATTGTACATTTTTATTATAGAGATTAAAAATCGATTATATATAAATATATGTAAGCGGATACGGGGATTAAAAATCTGAATTATAGATGCAGCCAGAATTGGATCTTTAGGCCCATTGTCTCCTGGGCTACGTTGTAGTCAGGTCCAGACGCAGGTTCTCCATCTGATCTGGATACGGCCTGGATCCAGCACCCGGCAAACCTCAGGATAAGCAGAGACACAGGTATTAGCGGAGATGCCATTCTTATTCTGATGTACAGGTATATCTAGTGTTATAGGAAATGTTCTCAGTTCCGGCCGACCTAATTATTGCAGCGTAACAATCCTTTAACGGATTTGAAAAATGTTAATGTATTGATAATGTGTTATGTGTATGCAAGAGCAAAGAGATGTGTTTTTAGTCTAGATTTAAACTGACAGAGTGTGTCTGCTTCCCGAACAATGCTAGGAAGATTGTTCCAGAGTTTAGGTGCTAAATAGGAAAAGGATCTGCCTTTAAGAAAATTAGTAGCAATCATCCAACATTTAATCTAAACTTGATGGTGTCACTATTTCTTCAGGGAGTTTTTTTCTGTTTTCTGAGAAGAAGAAAATCAAACAATGAACAATCCTCTGTGAGTTTTTGCTGTTTTAAATCTTGTTTCAGATGGTCTCCAAACTCAGCAGTATTTTATTGTAATATTGTAGGCATCTCTATTTCCTCTGGGTGCTGCGAGTCCTTCCTCCCTGCAAAATAAAAGCATTGACTGACCTCTCGTATGTGTTTTTACCATGATTGATCCAGATCAGATGAGTGTGAATCATCAGATTGTGTGAAGCTCAAACTCACCAGCTCTTCTTGCACAGATGATCTGAAGAAGAATCACAGTAGGAGCAGCAAACACTGCCATCTCAACAATCATCACAATCACTGCAGGAAACATGTGTGGAAGAAGAAGAAGAAGAGAAACTGGACATGACTAAAGTCAAGGGGATTCAATTATGAACAGTTATTGATGAAGCATTTACAGACTGACTGATAGTTTAATGGTGTAAAGCTGTCAGTAGAAATGAACGTGTCGTACCTCTGAATAATGATCCAGCAGTCACACTGACTTCAGTTTCTGATGCTGTGTCAGCTGGACCTGTGGATCACGTCTGTTAGTTCACTTCAACACATCATGACACATATAAGTGAAGAGACTGATGATGTGTGATAGTGATCATGTGATCATGAACCTTGTGTAGGAGCTGCTGCTGTAGTTTGGCTTGATTTCTTCTCAGAGTTTGAGCTGCTGACTGGAATCAGAAGATGAATGTTCAGATGTTCATCTGGAGGACATTAACATCATATTTTACAGTAGTAATAGTTGTTTCTCACCTGAATACTTGACAGTGTATCTGACTGAGGTCTGGAGTTGATTTCTGAGAGTAAGCTGACATCTCCACTCTCTGTTGTCATCTTCATTCAGGAGTGTTGTAGTCAGAGTGATGATACAGTAATATCTGTAAAATAATATCTGATATCTGGAGTCTGTCTTCAGATCAACACCAGCCTGATTCACCCACAACAGATGAAGTCCCTCAGAACGAACCCAATGATCACAGAAGAATACAGAATACAACTGACAGGAGAGAGTCACAGAGCGACCTGGACTGATCTCAGTCTGTGAGGATGATGATGATGATGATGATGATGGAGACACTGAAACTGAACACAAGACATAAATCACAGACTCTTCAATCATCATGTGAGTTTAAAGGTAGAATCTGCTCTTTTTAAATTGATCACAAAATCATTAACTCACCATGAAGAACATGCAGATCAACACCTGCATCAATTCCTTGTTTTTGTTGTTTTCCTTCCGGACCAGTCCATTGTCTGCAGCTGTATAATCCATGATCTTCTTCTGTGACGTTCTTGATGTTCAGAGAGCAGTCAGACCCCAGACTCAGTCTCTCATGTCTCTCTGTGTCTTTATTCTTTATCCCTTTAGTAATCAGTTCAACTGCTTCTAAATGTGTGAATCTGTTATAGGTCCATGTAGGTGAATTGCAGTCAGAAAGATCATTATTACAGGGCAGACGGACATTTTCACCAGAACTGATGAACACATGATCATTATCCTCTCCACTGGTACCTGAAACACAGTATATTTGACTGATCATTATGATATATTAGGGGCAGTTGTGGCCTAATGGTTAGTGTGTTGGACCTGAAGGTCGCAGGTTCTTGTCTCAGTACCGAAGGTCGTGGAATAAATAATCAGCGCTCTCTTCCACTCTCATTAACTGAGGAACTTGGTCAGTTCTAGGATGAGTGGATATCCACGGATTAGCCCATGTGTGTCAGAATACACAGGAAAAACGTTAAATAAAATAGGTTTTAAATTGGTTTATTTTTAAACAGGGTCAATCTGTCTTGCTTATTAAAACAGAGAGTCACAATGTCACACCGAGTTGAAGTGAAAACATTAATCCACAATCATCATTAACACTGAACACGATTAAACTCTACAATAGCGACACCATGGGACCGAGCTTTTACTGTAAGAAGCTGCCTGTGATCAAACTCATCAACAAAAATGAAATAATTCATCCCACAGTAAGAATATCAGACTTCGCAAGATGATTTACAAACAAGAGTAAAAGCACAGGTAAAGTTCAGCATGTGCACTACTATAGCTATTGAGAGCAGTAAATCTTCTTCGGTAACACTTTAGATTACAGCCCGGAAAGTACTGCGTAATTACGACGAATTTACAGCATAACTTTCAATAATTATAGTGTAACTATACAGTAAGTATGTGTAAGTATAGGGGAACAATATGTAAAGTATTGGGAATAAAGGGGTAACAACCAGGAAAATAAGAAATTATTTATACTGTAAATATTTTATAACTAAGGGGTAAATATGACATTACGGGCCGTAAATTAAAGTGGAGCTTGTTACCCTCTTATTTCATGTAGTTACAGGGTAAGTAATTAATAAAATGCAAACAATCTGATATCACTGACTCTGAAACCTTTATTTGAAAAACAACTTTATTAAAAACAGGTCTACAACACTTATTATTCATTTTTTTAAATCAACTTTTCATTTCAAACTCTAAAGTCCTGACAGAAAGTAACACATTTTGTCCATTTTTTGGTTGTTGTTGTTTCTCGCTTGGCTTCCTCCTGCTCTTGTTTCTCAACTGATGAATCTTAGGAACGAATCCCGTTGCTATTCTGTATTATAAGAAAATACAGTACACCCCGAAATTTTCTCATGGTTTAGGCTATTCATCTTTTCGCTTCCGACCAACTGACACCAGCGCCTGCATGAGAGTCGACTTTGCGTTTGACGAAGCACATTGAAGTGAGCAACGTGAAGCTTTCATGACGTTCTTGCGGACGATTTGTGTGAAACTCGCACGAGAACTGCCGTCTCTGTTATTCTGTCTTGTTTGTTTCTCGTTCTCATTAACTGTTTGTCACAGACACGTCAGGTTCCACCTCACTCCCTTACCCACGCACTCAATCACCGGAGTTCTGATCACCGCCACCTGCAACTCATTACCACAATCACCACCACGCTATTTAAACCCCACACTCACACACACATATTGTCCGGTCTTGTTTGTGATACGCATGTTGTATACTTACCTCACGGACTCCCAACTCGATACTTACCTGTCTCCATACTCTCCATCGTCTCCTCGTGTCTCTACCTGCCTGTGTGTGTGAGTGTTCCCGTCTGCCAGCTCCAACGTCTTCATCTACCCACATCTGCAACATAAACTAAGGACAGTATTACCTCTCTTTCACCTCCAAGTTCATCTTATCCATCATTGCACTTACCTGTTGCTCTGCTGATATTGCAAATAAACATCCAAACTGCTTTCATCTCTGCCTCCGGTGTCTATATTGTAACAGAAGACCGGACCATAACAGCTACCTATCAGCATGAGCAGCCAAGACCCTTTCGAAGAGCTCATGGACGCAGTTCGTCGAGCACTCACTCCTCAACCACCGTTGCCGTCACCAGCACCAGTCACCGCTGCTGCCACCGCCTCCACTGTCACCTCTACACCGCCAGTATTCACCGCCAGTCCCATGGCCAAACCGGCGCCCTACTCAGGATTGGCGGAGGATTGCAGCGGATTCCTCCTTCAGTGTGAGTTGGTCCTGGAGATGCAGCCGCACTTCTACACCACCGACACGGCGAAAATAGCGTTCATTATATCCCAACTGCAAGGTAAGGCCCTGCAATGGGCGGATTCCCTCTGGACTCAAAACGGATCAGTTGTTAAATCCTACACGGCATTCATCACCCACTTCAGAGAAGTTTTCGGAAAACCCCTGGCTGATTATGTTATCTCCACATGCCCAACCCGTCCTCCTCGACCCGTGGTGAGTGCTATCATTCCCTCTCTCCAAAAGATGAAACCACTCACCACTGTAGTAAACCTTACTGCTGCTAATGCTTCCATTCCAGTGGTGGTGCTCCTCGATTCAGGGTCAGCAGGAAATTTCATCTCCGGCGCCCTCTGTCGACACCTCGGGATCAAGACCTCGCCTTCTCCGATTAACTACCAGGTCCACTCCATCACGGGCAAACCCCTGAGTCGCAAGACGATTCGACGCTTCACTGGACCCCTTCAACTGCACGTGGGTATCTTCCACACTGAATCCATCCATCTGCTGGTTCTGGAGGAATCCACCGCTGACGTGGTTCTAGGGCGCCCGTGGCTGGAACTCCACAATCCCAACATCTCCTGGCGCACGGGCGAAGTCCTGAAGTGGGGCGACCACTGCTTCCCTGGCTGTTTCCCAGAACTTCCTATTCCAAGATCTCCTCTCTCCACAAGTCTCTCCATCAACGCTACCTCCATCGAAAGTCCTGTGGAAAAACGTTCCGTCGAAGTTCCACCCGACTACGCCCCCTTCAGAGACGTCTTCTGCCTGCAACGCGCCTCCAAGCTTCCTCCACACCGGCCAAGGGACTGCGCCATCGATCTGTTACCGGGTGAACCAGTGCCCAGGGGACGCATATACCCCCTGTCAGTACCGGAGGAGAAGGCCATGGAGGAATACATCAAAGAGGCCCTTCAACAAGGATACATCCGCCCGTCTACTTCCCCTGCTGCTTCTAGCTTCTTCTTCGTGGCCAAGAAGGACGGAGGCTTGAGGCCTTGCATAGACTACCGCTCTCTTAACAAGATAACTGTGAAATTCCGGTATCCACTTCCCCTCGTCCCAGCGGCCCTGGAACATCTCCGCGGTGCCACTGTGTTCACCAAGCTGGACCTCCGCAGCGCGTATAACCTCATCCGGATACGCGAGGGGGACGAGTGGAAGACCGCCTTCGTCACGCCCACCGGCCACTATGAATACTTAGTCATGCCGTATGGCCTGGTCAACGCCCCCTCCGTATTCCAGCATTTCATCCATGAGGTGCTCCGGGAGTTCCTCCACAAGTTCGTTCTCGTGTATATTGATGACATCCTCATTTACTCCCGGAGCCTGGCCGAACATCGCCACCACGTTGCGGAGGTCCTCAAGCGCTTACGGCAGTTCCATCTCTTCCTAAAAGCAGAGAAGTGCTCGTTCCATCAGCCCTCAGTCCACTTCCTGGGATACCTGATTGACCACAGTGGCATCCGGATGGACGAGGGGAAGGTTTCTGCCATCCAGAACTGGCCTACTCCAAGTACCATAAAAGAACTCCAACGTTTCCTCGGATTTTCCAATTTCTACCGCCGGTTCATCAAGAATTACAGCACCATTGTCAGTCCACTCACCAACCTCCTCCGTAAGCAGCCCAAGTCTCTCTCCTGGTCCCAGCCTGCCACAGAAGCTTTTGAGACGCTCAAGAAAGCCTTCACCACCGCTCCCCTCCTCGTCCACCCCAATCCAGACCTGCCATTCGTCATGGAGGTGGACGCCTCCACCACCGGAGTGGGAGCGGTACTATCGCAGCAGCAGGGGAATCCAAGTAGGCTCCATCCATGCGCCTTCTTCTCCCGCAAGCTCAACCCGGCGGAGATGAACTATGATATCGGGGACCGTGAACTCCTGGCTGTCAAGCTTGCCCTTGAGGAGTGGAGGCATTGGTTGGAGGGAGCAAATCACCCATTCCAAGTTCTAACTGACCATAAGAACCTCGAGTATCTGTAAGCTGCTAAGCGACTTAACCCTCGTCAAGCCCGGTGGGCAATGTTCTTCTCACGATTCAACTTCACCATATCATACCGCCCTGGTGCCAAGAACCTCAAAGCCGATGCTCTCACGTCTCCACGCTCCCGAGGAAAAGAACGACGAAGAACGACGCAGTCTACCGACTGCCATGGCCACAGCGGAATTAATGTTGAACCACGTCTTCCGTCACTATGGAATCCCCGAAGATATTGTCTCTGATAGAGGACCTCAATTTGTCTCTTGAGTCTGGAAAGCGTTCTTCTCCCTCCTGGGTGTGACCGTCAGCCTATCGTCTGGATACCATCCTCAGTCGAACGGGAAGACGGAACGGAAGATCCAGGAGATCGGCCGCTTCCTGCGTACCTTCTGTCACGGCCACCAGGACTTCTGGAACCAGTACCTGGGTTGGGCCGAGTATGCCCAGAACTCCCTCCGTCAAGCCACCACTGGATTAACACCCTTCCAATGCATACTCGGTTTCCAACCCCCACTGTTCCCCTGGGACGGGGAACCCTCCAACGTTCCAGCTGTCGACTACTGGTTCCGGGAGAGCGAGAGGGTATGGGACTCAGCTCACCACCACTTGCAGAGAGCCCTGCGCAGGCGCAAGACGACAGCCGACCTTCGGCGCTCCCACGCTCCAACCTATCAACCGGGGCAGAAGGTCTGGCTGTCCACCAGAGACATCCGGATGCGCCTGCCCTGCAAGAAGCTGAGTCCCCGCTTCATTGGCCCGTTCACCATCCTTCGACAGATCAACCCCGTCACCTACAAACTCCAACTTCCAGCACAGTACAAAAGAATTCATCCCACCTTCCACGTGTCATTATTAAAACCTCACCACCCTTCTGTTCTTCCTTCCACAGAACCTGACGTGGCAGCCGCCGAGCCCCCCCTTCCACTCATCCTGGACGATGGAACTGCTTATGTGGTGCGAGAGATCTTGGACTCCCGGCACCGTGGTGGTCTATTAGAATACCTGGTGGATTGGGAAGGCTATGGTCCCGAGGAACGCTCATGGGTCCCCAAGAATGATATCCTTGATTCTACTCTATTACAGACTTTCCACACCAACCACCCGGACAGACCTGCCCCACGACCTCGAGGACGACCACCACGACGTCGGGGTCCTCGGCCCTCAGGAGCGGGCCGTGGGAGGGGGGGTACTGTCACAGACACGTCAGGTTCCACCTCACTCCCTTACCCACGCACTCAATCACCGGAGTTCTGATCACCGCCACCTGCAACTCATTACCACAATCACCACCACGCTATTTAATCCCCACACTCACACACACATATTGTCCGGTCTCGTTTGTGATACACATGTTGTATACTTACCTCAAGGACTCCCAACTCGATACTTACCTGTCTCCATACTCTCCATCGTCTCCTGGTCTCCTCGTGTCTCTACCTGCCTGTGTGTGTGAGTGTTCCCGTCTGCCAGCTCCAACGTCTTCATCTACCCACATCTGCAACATAAACTAAGGACAGTATTACCTCTCTTTCACCTCCAAGTTCATCTTATCCATCATTGCACTTACCTGTTGCTCTGCTGATATTGCAAATAAACATCCAAACTGCTTTCATCTGTGCCTCCGGTGTCTATATTGTAACACTGTTATTCTGTGTATTTTGTTGTGAGCATTACTAAAAAAATAATAAAAAATAAAAAAACTGACGGCATGAACATCTGCGTGAGTTTACGCTACGTCACGCTTCAAGTTACGTCAAGCATGAACTCTCAACCCTCGCATGCACGCGCAGAAGACAGCTGGTCGAAAGTTTTAAAAATATTAAAATATATGGTATCGTTTCACTTCAGAAGACATCGATTCATCCATTAGGGTCGTATGGATTACTCTAGTTATTGCTGTTTGTGCTGTTTGATGCTTCGACTTTTAGGAACACGTGAGCTTGCATTATAAAGCGTTCCCAGATTATTTATTTTTTTCCTAAAATCCTTTTTGTGTTCATCTTAAGAAGGAAAGTCGTATACATCTCAGATGGCATGTGAGTAAAAGATGAGTAAACGGTGAGCACATTTCCGGGTGTTCTGTATTTTCTTATAATGCAGAATAGCAAATGGGATTCCCTCTTAAGATTCATCAGTGGAAAGAAAGAAAAAGAGGAACAAGAGGAGGAGGAAGCCAAGCAAGAGAAACAAATAAGAAGTGTTGCAACTTTAAATCTGTTTTGAAATAAGTTGTTTTTCAAGTGATATGACTGTTTGCGTTTTTATTTATTTTTATTAATAAATTACCCTGTAACTACATGAAACAAGAGGGTAACAAGCTCCACTTTAATTTACGGCCCGTAATGTCATATTTACCCCTTAGTTTTGGGCCTTTCTGCAGTAAAAAATCTTCGCCCATTCTTCATGCACATATTCTGTTTTATAGGCTACCCTATTCTTAATTTATGCATACACACACAAACACTTAAAGACAAGAATTATTTTAAACGCAGGTCTCTATACATTTTTAAAGGAGCACTTATGCATGCATTTACATTGCACTTACTAATTGCATAAATAATCTCATAAGACTAATGTATCAAATATAAATATTGGAATACAGAAATATAAAATTAAAAATGAAATATGGAAGTAAAATTGCTACTGGGTGGCGGCAAGCCACTGTTTTACTGAGTAAATCAGTCATTTATTCAATCGATTTGTTCAAAACAGATGATTCATTCATGAAATAAGTAAGAAACTGTTATAATTAATGGGTCAGTGAATCATTGACTCGCGAGAGTCGTTCAAAAACGCAAAACCGCTGTGTTGCTGCAGATACGCACAACATGTCTGGAACTATTTTCGTAAGTAAAATGTTTATTTTTTATTATCTTGTTTACTGAATTGTTGCCCTGACAATGAATCGTCATTTAAAACCAAATAAGAAAACCTGTAAAACCTATAACAAATATCTATATCTGCTGCTTCACATTGACATGGATCAGTAGCAATCTAATTTGAGAGATACAGTGAGTTAGAGATCCTGAAGCTGTTGCATCTTGGAGTTTAAGTGCTGGGTGGGGCTGTTTTACTTCCTTTTTTGAAGAAGAACTTTGAAATATCCATTTTAATGTTCAAATAAACTGATCTAGTAAAATACTACACACCAAATAACCGACTGGCTCCAAAAGATCTAATCTCATTGGCTGGATCGTGTAGACCCTTAACTAATGGTTGGTCAGTTTACATGTCAGTCAGAAGCTCTAGCCTCAGTGGGTGGTTTTTGCCGAGAGTGAATGGCAAAATAAGTTTTCAATGTAAGATTTGCTCTCTGCACTGTATGTGTGCAGCAAATCTGCAGCTCCTATAGAAATAGTTTTAATGCACATGAAAACTCAGTGATGGTGGTGCGTACAAGGCATGGTAAAAACGTTCAGGGCTTCACTGAAAACATTCGGGCTTCTAGAGCCGCCCCTGTGGGACACCACCATACTGGCCTACATGTCACGTCACTTTATGTATGGTATAAAAGGCTGGATGTCTTTCATTTTTTTTAAACTCAATGAAAACAAAATAGAGATTATTACATTTGGACTGACTGAAACTTTTAATCTTGGTCCTCTGATCTCGTATAATAAAACGGCGGTGAAGAAGAGTGTTTTATTTGACAAAGCTTTTAAATTTGATAATCAAATAAATGCTGTTGTCAAATCCAGCTTTTTCCACTGGAGACTTCTGGATAAAGTCAAGACGTTTCTCTCTTTTAAGGAGCTTGAGAAAGTCATTCATGTCTTTATTTCTTCAAGTCTTGATGATTGTAATTCTCTGTATAGAGGAGTTAGTCAGACAGCGTTGTCACATTTGCAGCTGCTTGATGCTGACAGGGACGTGAAAACAAGAGCATTTTACCCTGATTTTATCTTCTCTTCATTGGTCACCAGTGCGTTTCTGAATAGAATTGAAGCTTCTGTTGTTTGTTCTCAAATCTTTAAATGGGTTGGCACCACCTTACCTCACAGACCTTTAAAACAGCAGACATCTACTAGATCTCTTAGTTCCTCTGATCAGCTGCTTTAATTGTTTCTAGATTAAACTCATAACGATCTTTGTCTTGATCATGTACCTGTTGAAATCTCTGAATATGAAGATAATTGTTGATCATCAGATGTTTGAGTGACTCTATGTCCAGTATCAGGAATAATACAGTATGATCTGTATGTATCAATACACAACTCTGAGATCACAACGTGAATGTGTGCAAGAATAAACTGAGCATGTTCAAATCAACTCTTTCCAGACTAATTCCACTAAATGTCTTTAGAGAAAATCCAGATTTCTTTACCTGTGAGAAGTGAAGAGAGAATGATCAGTCCCAGCAGACACAGATCACACTGATCAGCCATTTTCTGTTTCTGTCAGTCTTTCTCTTCATTATATAGTTATATATAGTTTCCTCAGACAGGAAGGGCTGGTCGTGTCTAAAGAAAGAACTTCCTCTGATCTGAACTGAGTGTAGTTCTGGTATATAGTTGTCATTTAGTGACATGATGCCAATGCATAATGGAGAAGTGTTGATTTGTTCTTCACTGATGTTTAAATGTAATGTACAGTACACTTCTACTGTAATAGGAACAGTCCCTGAAGATCAACTCATGGTTGATGTTCAAGAGCACAATGGTAACAGCTCAGGAAGTTTAACCTACAGTCATTCTGTTTCCACACAGACTTTGACACGACAGCAGCTCTGAAACATGTTCTTCACTGTGATAAAGTGCATATTAATAAGCACACTGACTCAACACACATCTGATCTGAGCACAGTTCTTTCCATTACTGTTAGTTTCACTTCTTTCTTTTAGCAGTTTTCTGCATGCAATTAAAATCTAGAAATAAAATCATTAAATTATTAGTGATAAAAGTAGTTCCCTTTCGTGGGAACTATCGACGCTGCGTGACAATGCATTGGGAACCTTCTGCGTGATGTTGTCTGTGTGCACTGTAAAAAAAGAAAAAAAAAAAAAAAAAAAACTCGCTCTCAGAATACTGTTCCAGTATTCCCCGCGGATCGCGAAAAAGAAGTCATTCGTGGGGTTCACAAATGGATCTGACAGAGGGGTTAGAGACGGGCGCTCCCCTTTCTCTGCCCTTACCTGCCAGGTTCAGTGCCGTCTCCCAGGTGGAAGCACGCTCTGCGGTTTCTTCCCCGGGTTGAGGCACCGGTATTTCACATGCCAGCTCTGAGGATCTGAGGACTCGCCACCTCACACACATCGTGTTAGGGAGTGGAGCATGCACGTCAGTTCAAAGACAAAGCAGCTGACGGTTCATTCATAAAAATGTCCCGGAGTGTAAAAGAAATGAACTAGCGGGAGTTTTTATCTCCACTCCTGTTGGCTTTATTCTCGAGGGAATAAAAGTCTAACACGAGGCTTAGATCTCGCGTTTGCAGAGGCAGCGCGTGGATTAAGTGTGCAACAAAAAATATACGGCTCGCTCGGATCTTGCGTTTGCCAAGGCTGCGCATAGATTGCGTGCACGTAGTATATATTGTATATAATGTTTATATATATATATATATATATATATATATATATATATATATATATATATATATATATATTTTTTTTTTTTTTTTTTTTTTTTTTTTTTTTTGGAGGGAACTGAGTAGACGGGAGTTTCCCTTTCTCTCTTTCCCTATAATACCTTGCAAACTATTACGAGCTATAATTCTCTTTGTATTCTAATATATTCAGCCTGTCATTTTTGACTGTTTTGGGCTGTATTTAATTTAAGGATTAAATGAAATATTGAATACATTAAATTCTGAGGAACTTAAAGGAAAAGGGTGTCACCACCCTGTCTCCCCCGCAGAAAGCTTGGGGATCGGGACAGGTGACACAGCTGAAGTCTTTGTGAAGTAGGACAGATCTGCGGACTGTTATTATCACCAAGAAGGCTTCAAAGAGGTCCTGACATCTGTGGGCCAGGATCCATGAGGGCAGCCCCTCCGGAGGGGGTCCTGTGTTAGAATATCTGACACCCGTCCCCCTTTGGCGCCCTCAGGGGGCCGTTATGCTAACCCTGCCACCCAGTGTGCGTCAGGGCGCAACGGTCTCCACCGACCCTCCGAGGAGAGCCGGTCATGACTTGATTCGTCTGTTTTCTGCCGGTGCGCCGCTCCAGACCTTAGTAGATTTTATGGTAGAATGGAAACTTCTACCGAATATATCAAAATGGGTGCTGCTCATCATAGAAAAGGGTTACAGGGTCTCGCCCGCCCAGATTCAATGGGGTCTTTCCCATAGTGGTGACCCCCGAGCAGTCTCTGGTTATGGAACAAGAGGTTATGACACTCTTGCGAAAAGGAGCTATAGAAAGGGTTCCTCCTCCCAGCAAGCTGTCAGGCTTCTACAGCCGCTACTTCATTGTTCCAAAGAAGGATGTGTCCTATCATAGATTTACATGTGTTAAATCACTCAATACGAAAGCTCAAATTCAAGATGCTTACACTTAAACAGATTATCCCACAGATCAGGTCCAAGGACTGGTTTGTGGCGATAGACCTGAGAGAGGCATACTTTCAGGTGTCCATCCATCCTTCCCATAGGAAGTTCCTCAGGTTTGCTTTCGGGGGCAAAGCTTACCAATACAGGGTTCTTCCTTTCGGCCAGTTATTATCACCCCGCACATTCACGAAGTGCGTGGATGCAGTGCTGGCTCCACTGAGACTCCAGGGCATCCGCGTACTGAATTACATAGAAAGTGATCCTAGCTCAATCAGAGCAACTAGCAGTTCAGCATCGAGATGCTGTTCTGTACCACATGAAAAGGCTCGGGCTGAGGCTCAATGCCAAAAAAGAGTGTGCTAGTTCCGGCTCAGACTACCACTTATCTAGGTGTAGTTTGGGACTCCACCATGATGCAGGCACATTTGTTTCCTGCTCGTGTGAGTTCCATTCTCGCAGCCGTGAAAGGGGTGAAGTTAGGCCAGTCACTCACTGTAAAACAGTTCCAGAAACTGTTGGGTCTTATGGCAGCTGCGTCCAACATCATACCTTTTGGCCGAGGCTACGTCTGTATGCATTTCCCCCGATCACCTTGCTCCCAGGAGTTCTGGAGAAAGTACGCCGGGAAGGGGTCAGCCTAATACTGGTAGCCCTCTTCTGGCCAACCAGAATATGGTTCTCGGACCTAGTGTCCTTATTAGACGGCTCCCCAATGGAGCTTCCCCTGAGACAGGACCTCCTGTCGCAAGCGGGCGGCTCGATAATACATCCCCGCCCAGAATTGTGGAAGCTATGGGCCTAGCCTCTGAGGGGGCCAGGCTCATAGATGCTGGTCTTCCAACTGAGGTTGTGGAGACCATCCTTAACTCCAGAGCTCCCGCCACGAGGAAGCTTTATTCCTATAAACGGAATTTATTTTCTGCTTGGTGCAGACAGAATAATATGGACTCTGTCCACCCTCCTATCAGCTTTGTGCTAAGACTTCTCCAAGAAAAATTATCGGAGGGCCTATCGCCTTCAGCCTTGAAGGTTTACGTTGCGGCTATCTCAGCCTTTCATGCTTCTCTTGAGGGTGGCTTCTCGGTGGGTCGAGACCCCCTCGTCACATGCTTCCTCTGTGGCACACTGAGGTTGAGGCCTCCAGTGCGCACAAGGGTTCCGGCCTGGGACTTGGCCGTGGTCTTACAAGGGTTAGCTGAGGCTCCCTTTGAACCACTAGAGGAGGTTCCTGAGAGGTTCCTCACTCTTAAAACGATTCTTTAATTGGCTATCACTTCTCTGAAGCGGATAGGAGACTTACAAGCACTTTCTGTTGCTCTTTTTCTTGAATTTGCTCCAGGAATGGTGAAAGCATTCCTGTATCCTAGACCGGGTTATGTCCTAAAGGTCCCTACCAATGTCCCAGGCCCCATTGTGCTTCAGGCCTTCTATCCTCCTCCATTTGAATCTGCGGATCAGGAAAAATTTAATCTGCTGTGCTCAGTAAGGGCTTTGGATGCTTATGTCCACAGAGCTGCCCTGTGACGTAAATCAGATCAATTGTTTGTCTGTTATGGGTCCCCTAAAAAAGGCGGCCCAGCATCGAAGCAGAGAATGAGCAAGTGGGTGGTCGAGGCCATCTCACTTGCCTATGAAGCGGCCGGACAGCCTTCTCCTTTGAATGTTCGCGCCCATTCAACTAGGGGTATGGCGGCATCAAAAGCTTTGATGTCAGGAGTTTCCATGGGTGATATATGTGATGCAGCTGGATGGTCATACCAGCACACATTTATTAAGTATTATAACTTTGATATCGGCTCCACTCTGGGGTCCTCTGTTTTGTCAAGATAACTTTGACAAGTGTTTGAGCTACGGCTCAGTTGGGATTGCGTTCCCAATGCGTTGTCACGCAGCGTCGATAGTTCCCACGAAAGGGAACGTCTCGGGTTACAGATGTAACCCTGGTTCCCTGAGTAGGGAACGAGAAATAGAGAAAACATTCCACCTACTCGGGGAACCAGGGTTACATCTGTAACCCGAGACGTTTTTTAATGAAAGACGATTCATTATAAATGTTATAAATATCAGTTGTTTTAAAGCAGATAAATCAAGTGTAGAGTCAGTTCTGGAAGGTCACATCAGTCAAGCTCTCATCAGCTGACTGTCAGGTGACTCACGTCTACCTATAGGAATACGACACATATCACAGCATCCTCAGTATTATCAGCAGCTATCGCCTTTCTCAGTTAATTAAATGGTAAATTCAACAGGTAAAACCACATCATCTCACTAGGAAGTGTGCAGTCGGGAATTAGCAAGAGGGATCTTCACATGGATTTCACCTCTTGAACACGTGAATTCACCACATTCATCATAAGCCGCCTAATTTGGAAGTGACTGAGTTAGCATTGCTTCTCGCATCGCTGCAATTAGACATGAACTCGATGAAGTTATACCAATATGACTGAAGAACAAGTTCAGATGGATCTGCACTCCCCGCATGAAGAAGGGATCAAGAGAAGATCAAGCATCCACGTCACAGCCGGCTATTACACTCTCCTTCATCTCTGAATGTTTTCAGAAGCTAAGATAAGTTCCTTTTAAAGCTCACCCTGTTGAAAAAAACAGCATATGCTAGTAAGGTATGTTTTGAAGCTGGGATGCTGGTTTGAGCTGGTTTATGCTGGTCAAGTGCTGGTCCTATACTGGTCCAGGAGTTTGTCATTTAGAAAATTATGAAACCCATAGTGTACAACAAGTGGCAACTAAATAATTTATTTAATACAGAGATAATGGGCCCTATTTTAACAATCTGAGCACATGGTCTAAAGTGAACAGCACAAGCGCACTTAGGGTGTGTCCGAACCCACTTTTGCTAGTTTAAGGACGGGAAAAATGGTTGGTGCCCAGCAAATGGTCTAAAGGTTGTCCCTATTCTCTTATTGAGTCATGGGTGTGTTTCGGGTGTAAAGTGAAATAAACCAACCAGAGTCTCGTCTCCTATTCCCTTTAAAAGCCAGTTGTGCTCATGCCATGGTGCATTCGCTATTTACAAGATGGAAATTGCAAGCAGAAAAACTGAATGCGTCTATAGTGAGGAAACGGATCTGCTCGTGAGCGAGGTTAAAGCGTGTGAGTAGATCACCTACCTAGAAATGTACTCTTTTTTCACCTGGGGGGCAGCGAGGTGGAACGCAAGGGTCCGACCCGGGAGGCATAGTGTCCTGGAGTAGAGGCAGTGACTGTGATGGAGCTGGAGATGCGTGAGGAGGAATCATGTCATCCAACTGCAAACTCCTGCATTGTGGTGAAAGAAGGGGAGGATGAGAGAGTGAGGAAGCATAGCACTGTGAAACCATACCTCTTGTGACCCAGAGATTAAGAAATCTGCTCAGAAACTCTTTTGCAAAACAAAACTGAAGATTCTCCACCTGGTCCTCCTCCAGGAGAAAGAGTTGAGAGTTGGCTGAGATGGGCTGTGTCGCCTTCCTGTGGCAGCTCAACAGACCTTGTCTGAACAAGAGCCTACATGGTGACTTTCATCACCCTGAGGGGAAGGTCCATCGCCGTACACAGTTCCTGCAACAACCTGAGTTCAGAACTACCTTCATGCAGCTCTTTTGGTGCTTCAGACTGGTGTACCTGCAGGAGGACCATAGCATGCAAGGCGGAGGCAGCCTGTCCGGAGGCATGATAAGCTTTGGTGGCAAGAGCAGCCGAGAACTTACAGGCCTTACGGGCTTAAATGAACCACAATTGCATGCTCCACCTGAGGATTACTCTGGGTTCAAGCCAAAGTTCAAGATCAGAGCCCTCCTTCAGACAGCACACCAGATAAACACTATATCTGATTTGATGCAAAAACAAAAAAGAAAAGAAAAACATTTCCATCAGATTTTTGAATGACAATTTGACACACATTTGACTCATGATTGCTATTTTCAAAGTTTCATTGACACTAAAACTATACAGCAAGCAAACACATTAAAGGAAAGTGAATCATTGCCTAAACATAAAATAATGAGTGTCCAGATAAAGGTTATTTGTTTGTTGTGTCTCTGTAATTATGAATATGGAATCATCATCATACAGATTATTCAATAATAATAATAAAGTGTGAATGAAGTTTTATAGTGACATTATCATCTATTCCAGAGTCAAGACTTTCTCACAATATTATGATGGTTGATATCCGTCCTACACTTCCGTAACTAAAACAGTGAATTAATTATAGCAGTTTTGGTGATTTCATATCTGTGATCTCACTGTTGAGGTTTGGAAACACGTTACTCAGAACTCAGTTAGTTTAACCACACAGAGCAGTGATCATCTCTGAACCAGTTTAGACTGAATCATTCTGATGTCACTTCCTCTGTAGTGTTGCACTACATTCAACTCTATCTTTCAGTTAACAATAGCATTAGTTCAGCCTGTTTAATGCACTGAATTTGAACCCAGTTTTAATTAAAGTAACCAAAAAGTTTACTGTTTCTAACATTCATCTGAAATACATTTTCAAAGAAATGTATCAACAAAAACTTCTTCTGGAAGTCATTAATAAAAAAAATAGTTTTGCTAAATGGAAATAGGAGAAATGGTGTAAAAAGTCCACAAGTTGCATTTAAATGAACGCACATTTTGATTGGTAATGACAGTCATACGTCATGACGACAGACGTAACACGACACTGTCATTATTTTTACGCCAGCTAGAGGGCGCATGACTTAAAAATGTAAATATAGGTTATAATAAGGTGCTTGAAATACAACCTATAGTAAAACATTTCACTGTAAATTTAAAGTAATTAGAGAAAAGTCCTGTAAATTTACAGTAAAACACTGGCAGCACAGTTGCACTGAATTAAATCTACAGATAACTCATTTTATTTGACTGACTCATGTTGGCCAGCTGCCATGTAAGTTAATAAACTAGTATTTAAATGCCCGGTTTCACAAACAAGGCTTAAGTTAGTCCCAGTTTGAGCTGTTTAGACTGAAATCATATCTTA
Organism: Chanodichthys erythropterus; assembly: GCF_024489055.1. NCBI lineage: Eukaryota > Metazoa > Chordata > Actinopteri > Cypriniformes > Xenocyprididae > Chanodichthys > Chanodichthys erythropterus. Next base: position 6,674,429 of record NC_090223.1, read on the forward strand.
AAATATGTCAGAGTCATTGTTTGTGTCAAGATTCACCACAGTAATGTTTTTTTAAGGCTCGTTTATAAAAGCTACTTAAATGTCCTAATTGAACTCAGGCCTAATCATGTTTTTGTTTGTTTCTTCTGTCATTTATGAGATCCAAAACTCCCTAAACTGCAGCGCTCCATATCTCTCCGTTCAAATCCTCCTTCTCCCGCGCTCCCTGAAAGCAGCTGTCATTTGCTGACGGAAGCAAACGCCTGAACCAGGTTGGACGTGTAGACGATGACACAACCGGTTTAAAAGGGTTAACACCATGATTTCAGTGCACACTCGATTACCAACCGGCCCTGTTTCCCTGGTCAGGTGATCAGGAGAGTCCTCTGAAGTTCCAGCTGTAAACCATACTGAGGAAAGTGAGAGGGTCTGGGATCAGCTCATGTCCATCTCCAGAGGACAGTTCAGAGACATGAGTGGATACCTTTCAGTAACAAAACAATTTTATCACTAATAATGTAATGGCATGCTAAAAGAAAGAAGAGAAACTAACAGTAATGCACAAGTGTGTGTGCAAAAGAATATCCTATAAACTGTGTTCAGATCAGATGTGTGTTGAGCCAGTGTGGTTTACAATATTTTCACCCTGAAGAACATGTCTGACACAAATGTAAAGCAACTCTTTACTGTTGAACGCCCCGGGTTACTTCACTGTAACCCTGTTCCCTGAAAAGGCGGGAACGAGAAGCTGCGCTTTATTTAGCGCTATGGGAACGTCTTTAGTCGTGACCAGCTGTGAATATATGTGTAAAACAACGTCAATGACATTGACCTATATTTATAGCCTTGTATGACGTCATTGGAATGCGTCGTAGCGAGGCTATAATTAGATGATCCACCTGTGCATCAGCAGATATTTTGTCTGAAGAGCAGTCCAGGGACATCTCAGTGCGGCAAAGAAGCGCAGCTTCTCGTTCCCGCCTTTTCAGGGAACAGGGTTACAGTGAAGTAACCCGGGGCGTTCCCTTTTAAAGGCTACACTCTAAGCTGCGCTTTATTCAGCGCTGTGGGAACGAGAATACCCACGCCGCCGCACTGTGTGTCCGGACCCCCTGGCTGTGAAGTGTGTCACAAGCACAGAGAGTCTCAGACACTAGCTTGTGATGTAGACTCAAGGACATGAGAGCCCGGAGTAACATGAACATCAAAACTATAAAACCTTATGAATGTGTGCGGAGAGGACCAACCTGCCGCATCACAAACATTTTGTAAGGGGGCGCCCCCCGCCAAAGCTCTAGAAGAGGCAACCCCCCTGGTGGAATGAGCCCTAATACCCGTTGGTGAAGTGTGACCACGCGCCTCATAGGCAAGGGCAATAGCATCTCTCACCCAAAGTGACATGGTCTGTTTTGTGGCGGCCGCACCCCTGTTATGGCCGCCATGACAAACAAACAGTTGCTCTGACTTACGCCACTGGCTAGTGCGGTGGACATACGTCTGAAGAGCACGGACTGGACACAGTCTGTGAAGTCTCTCCTGATCCGGCGTAGTGAACAACGGAGGGCAGAAGGCTTCAAGTGTGACCGGATGCAAGTTCGAGAAAGGAACCTTAGGCAGATAGTCAGGATGAGGATGCAAAATCGCTTTCACCATTCCTGGGGCAAAGTCTAAGCAGGATGGCACAATGGACAGAGCCTGCAAATCCCCAATTCTTTTGAGAGAAGTTATAACCATAAGAAAAAACATTTTAGAGTTAACAGCTTGTCAGAAACTGACTTTAACGGTTCAAAGGGGGTCTCAACCAGGCCCTCCAGGACTATTGATAGGTCCCATGAAGGGATCCTGGTTCTAGAAGGGGGCTTAAGCCGCCTAGCTCCCCGAACGAAGCGAGAGAGCAGGACATGCTTGTGTAGCGTGTCTGGAACGGTCACTCTCACACTCACACAAGGACCACACGACCACTTGTTGAGATTCAGCACTGTAATTAAGAGAAATAATCAGTGGAGCAACGGGGCGACAGCTTTTCCCACCCTGGTACAGGATATTTTGTGAGGAGAAGCGAAAATCACATGCGTCATCAGCTTCATACACAAATAGACTGACATTATACAATAATGGAAAAGAATTATGTAAATGTAAATCAATTATGCCGCTTATAAATATAAATATCTTGTTTTTCTTATACATCAGATCAATATTCTTATTCTATCACAATAAATATATTACAGTAGTGTATAATATAAAATTAGTATATTACAATAGTATATTAAATACAATATCTATATTACATTATTAACATATACATTAATTCAAATATTTATACAATATAACTTCCTATAATAACATATAAACAATTATAATACCATTTGTATGTATAAACCCATATTTCACACATTAAATATCAAAAATGGAATAAAACATGAGATATAATCAGCACCGTACCATGTGCAGGCCGCACAAAGTGCGTCACAGACAGCATAAACAATTAAATTCGATTCTCTCTCCCGTAACACACTCTCTGTACAATATACATTCATTATCAGTCAACTAAATCTCTTTTCTTTTTGAAACAGAACTGATTGATCGAACATACCTGTAATTAAGAGAAATAATCAGTGGAGCAACGGGGCGACAGCTTTTCCCACCCTGGTACACACTAAGCGTACAATGCTAATTAGTTAGCGTCATGATATACATAATTTAAACCAAATAACACATTAAACGATACATTTTCATCATAGCTAACATAATCAAATGTTACTATAAGTCAATCACATTTTTCCAGCAACAAATATGCATTTTAAACAAGTAACATCATCATACCAGGATATTTTGTGAGGAGAAGCGAAAATCACATGCGTCATCAGCTTCATACACAAATAGACTGACGCAATCGCTTGCCGTGCAAGAGGAAACCCCACAGGTGCGTTCCACTGATACCGTTCCCTTCCCCAACAAATCCCCAAAGAAAAGTTCCGCTACTTTAGCGTTATTTTCACATAACTTGTGAATGATAATATAGAAACAAAATTTTGTGAAGTTCACTATACCATTTTTTTACAAATGTAGAAAAATATAAGCATTTATAAACCAATTTAAGAGAAGGAAAAAAAAAAGATAATAATAATACAAATACAGAAGGAAATAAACAAAACAGGTCAGATTAAATCAATAGATTTTTCACACTAGTTACACTTGCCCAAAGGCACACCGTCGCTCAGAGCGTGGCAAGCCGAGAGAGCGGCCACATAAACCCTGAGAGTGGCGGGGCATGTACCTGTCGATAACTTTTCCTGCAGGAAGCCCAGAACTGTAGCAATTTGGCAGTTTACTGGATCTGCATTGTGTGCAGTACACCATCTTTCAAAGACACCCCATTGTTGGCATAACTTGCTCTAGTAGAGGGAGCTCTAGCATTTAAAATAGTCTCGATAACTTCAGGTGAAAGCCCTGTGTCCCTCAGTTGGTTCCCCTCAGGGCCAAACATGAAGATTCCACATCTCTGGCCAGGGATGAAATATTGTCCCCTGCGCCTGAGACAGAAGGTCCCTCCTGCTCGGAATCGCCCAAGGCGAGCCGTCGAGGAGAGATATTATCTCTGAGAACCATATTCAATTCAGTCAACGTGGTGCTATCAGAAAGAGGCAAGTCACTTGTTGGCGAAATTTAGCTAGAACTCCTGGGAGCACAGAAAACGCATACAGGCACATTCTAGGCCACATTTGCTCATCACATCCAGACCCAGGGGAAACTGGGTGACTCCAAAAGAAATAGAGTGGACATTGCGCTGCCTGTTGGGGCGAAGAGGTCCATCTGTTTCATAAAATCTTTACCAGATTTGACTACCTCGGGTGGAGTTTCTACTCCCCCGTCGGTATGCTCTGTCTGGACAGATATCTGGGGATATAAATCGGCATGAGGGACAGGAACTTGTCCTGAGCCCAGAGCAGAATGTGCTGCACCATCCTGTCTAGACGTTGCAACGCAAGCCACCCTGAGGATTCATATTAGAGGCTACCGCAGTAATGTCCACCCGCACTAGGACATGGTAACCCCTTAACTGGTGGAGGAAGTACTTCAGGGCCAGAAATACAGCCATCAATTCGAGGCAATTGATGTGCCAATCGAGATGATGACCTCACCATATCCCTTTGGACTGGACAGCCACCTAAGGCCGCTCCCCAGCCCGTACAGGAAGCGTCTGTTGTTGGCATCTTGCAACATCAACGCACCTAGAGTGGGACCCAGGGTGAAGAACCGAGGTCTGAGCCACATAAAAAGGGAACGAAGCCGCAGCGCGTAACCCTTACCATAAACATGGATTTTAGAAAGTGCACGAAGCATTAGCGCGTGACTTACCATAAACATGGATTTTAGAAAGTGCACGAAGCATTAGCGCGTGACTTACCATAAACATGAATTTTAGAAAGGGCACGAAGAACTCAGCTCGTGCCCTTGCTCTTATTTACCGTAGAGCATTGCCTAGACAATACCTCTCGGCTCTGAGCCACAACTGAAACGTCTCATGTGCAAGAGGCCGATAGGAATCACCGAGGACGCTGATGCCGTGAGACTTAACATTTCTTGATATTGCAGAACAGTGCAATCTTGGCCTAGCCTGACATTGTTCAGGGTGGTTAGAATGGTCTCGACTCGAGCGGGAGACAATCGTGCCCGCATCATGGTCGAATCCCATATGACCCCTAAATATGTCGTTCTCTGGGTAGGACAGAGAACACTTTCCTCTCGTTTAATCTCAACCCTAGAGAAACTAGATGGGCTAGTACAACACCTGTGTTGTAACACCATCTCTTGTGACTGTGCTAGTATTAGTCAGTCGTCTATGTAGTTCAAAGGCTAGGCCGAATGGAAGAACCCGATATTGGTAAGCTTTGCCCCCGAAAGCGAACCTCAGGAACCTCCTGTGTTGTGGCAATATTTCTATGTGAAAATATGCGTCCTTGTGATCGATCGTGACAAACCAATCGTCATGTTGGATTTACGACACGATCATTTTTCTGGTTAACATCTTGAACTCGAGAGCTTTGCCTGAACGGTTAAGCCTCGAAGATCTAAGATTGGACGCAGCACCCCGTCGTTCTTGGGAACTAAGAAGTATCTGCTGTAGTAACTTGACTCTCTCTCTAGAGGGGTAACATGCTCTATGGCCCCTTTCTCCAGCAGAGATTGCAGTCTTATGACAGTAAAGTCGTTTGCTCCGGCTTCACGGTAGTGGAGACCACACCGTTGAAACGCGGAGGACGACAAATAAATTGGATTCTGTATCCTAATTCTACTGTCTTTAGAACCCACACAGACACCCCTGGCAGTAGTTTCCACGCTGCCAGGTTCTCTGAAATGGGCACTAATTTTGATACTTCCGTTGAGGGGATGTTAGATGTTCCACGTCCTGATATGTTACAGAAATCAACGGAACACCTAACATGTCACTGAAAACCGCTGCCCCCCGCTGCTCCAGAGGTGGCGGGGAAGGAGGGTTTATGTGAAGATATTGAGAAGGGGCGGGTGTTAGATATAAAGAGGCTGCTGAACATGACGAGCTGGTCCCTAGATTTATAAGGGGAAGCACAAATCGCCTTATTAGCAGGTCAGCCTGGTCCACCTGCAACACTGCCATAGTGTGCAGCAGTACCAGTCTGATACACGGATCAAAACACCTTCCCACCAGTATGGATGTTAATATGCATAGCTTGGTGGGGAGTGCTGTCACTTTAAGTGACTACGAGCTCCAGAGAAGAGATAGCTCGTCTGCTCAAACTGGAGCATCATTGTTTAAATCACACGCCCTTTGCACCCACGATAGTCAAATAAGTTGACATTGATGCTTATATATGCATCAGTGGCGATTTCTTTAAGACTGCAAGGGAAGCTCGGCTTCCCTTATAATGTCACAAAATTAATGGTCAATTGTATTAACATGTTATTGACTAAAAATGCGTTAGAAAACGTTCATCTCAAAGACGAGTTCGTTCAGAATCAGTTACATATAGCAGGTCGGCTGACTCGATTTCCTTCTCATACATTCCCGCAGCGTCACAGTGCATTTCCCTATTGAAGCCCAGCGTCCATTGACTTCAGTGGGCTGCTTTGAACGGTTTTTTTCAGCGCTTCGAAACTAGACGGTCATTGGATAAACGCTGCGATTATGTCCCGCCCAAGGACGCTCAGCGTCTCTGGGGGTGAATGGGGAGTGGGCTGGCCCGGACTCCGAGCTTCTGCGTGATGATTGGAGGGTCTGTCGAAAGACTGCGTCTCCTTTTGACTGACAGCGATTCTGTACTATAAGGAATCACTGAAGCTATTCGCGCTCAGTCCCATCGCGGATTTCTCAAGTTCAGTCGAAATAAAAACTGCTGCAACCTATTTCTTTGATATTTGCTTGGCGAAATTGCTTGATTTTCATCATACATTTCACACAATTATACACCACATTCCTTGTTTCAGTTTTACAGAGTTTAATATTTTTTTTTTAGATCGTACATTCATTCATTCCTTCATTCATTCATTCATTCATTCATATAACGTTAGTAGGCTAGGCTAGCGTCGTGGGTGAAACTGCGCACGATGGCAGACGGTGCTAATATTGTCGACCTGATTTTGGCGAAGCCATTTGAATGTGTTCCTTACGAGGAAAAACTTAGAATTAAACAGCAGGGCAGATCAACACCTAAGATTGATTTAGTGCAAAAGATAGGGAAAAATAACAGGTCTTTTCAGCTCTCCTGGTATGACAAAGTTAGCTGGCTGACTGGAAGTGCTGTGACAAATAAAATGTACTGCTGGCCATGCCTCTTGATGAAACCATCTCACGGATGTGTTGTTTGGTCAAAGGTGGGGTTTGGAGATCTGTCTAACTTTGACAGGGCATATAAAAGACATGAAAAGAGCAATGAACATGTGAGTGCATGTGCAAGATTAAGTTGCATGGGCAGGATCAGGGTTGAGCATGCAATAAATGAAGGTGCTCGCATTCAAGTGGCTTAACATAATGAAATAGTCAAACAAAACAGGGCCTTCCTAAACCGCCTTATTGATGTGACATCCTTGCTTGGCCGGCAGGAGCTGTCATTTAGGGGACATGATGAGAGTAGTGAATCATCCAACAAGGGGAATTACAGGGAGTTCACAGAAACATTAGCTAAATATGACTCTGTCCTGTCCACACAATTCGGGATGCCCAGTCCGTTTTTGAAATATTAAATGAGAACATGCAGGGCTACAATTTTAAGGACAAGCTTGTGGCACAGACCTATGATGGGGCTGCTGTCATGGCTTCAGATCTCAATGGTCTGCAGGCCAAAGTGAAAGCAATAGTCCCCAGTGCAATGTTTGTGCATTGCTATGCACACCGACTGAATCTGGTGCTGTCACAGGGGGCTAAATGCTTGCCTGAGTGCAGAATTTTTTTTTTTTGCATCACTCTCTGGATTTGCCACATTTTTTTCAAAATCCACAAAGAGGACATCTTTTCTGGAGTCTGCAGGCTGTTCAAGGTTGCCCAGAAACGCTCCTACTCGATGGAAATTCACATCACGGATAGTGAGCACTGTGGCAAACAATTATGATGGCCTCCTGCAGACATTTGAGAACATCATTGCAGATACAACAATGGATGATGATACACTGGATTGTGCCAAAGGCTTTGTGAGGAAACTGGAGGATTTTGAGTTTGTGTTCATGTTGTACACATATGGGCGATGGATGTTCTTTACTGCAATAACAGAATTGAATCTCTTCTTGCATTTGTCAAAGAGAAGAGGTCAGAGGGGGCTTTCCAAGCCATTTATGCCAAAACAGCAGATCTCACATCAGACCCACGAGATGAGCCCATGAGAAAGCGCCGTCTGACCCAATTGCAGGATCCCCAAGTGCGATACAGAAATCTGGCCATCCTTGATAACATCTTGGAGCAGATTCCTCAACGTTTTTCAAATTTGGAAAGCATGCTCTTCTTAGAATTAGTCAATCCAGGGAAATTTGATGACATGAGACAGGTATTTCCAGAGGAGGCCTTCCAAAGTGTCCTGAAAAGTTATGGCCATCACTTTGATTCAGGAAGACTGAGGTCAGAACTTCAATTCCTGTATTCAGATAAGGACTTGCAGGGTAACAGGGGAAAGCTGTGTGATTACTTGGTGTTCCTTAAAGACATGGAGTTGGACAGTGCAATGCCTCAGCTTTACAAACTGTTCTCATTAGTGGCAACAATTGGAGCTACATCTGCAGGTGTAGAAAGGAGCTTCTCCTGTTTAAAGCGACTCAAGTCCTACACCCGAAACACAATGGGCCAAGGCCGTTTAAGCAGCCTAGCTCTGCTGGCCATTGAGAGGACACTGGTCAAGTCACTTGAAAAGACTCCTAGTTGGTACGACAGGGTCACAGACCATTTTCTTGAAAAGGAACGTTGGGCAGAATTTACGTATAAATAAATGGACAATTTTTATGATGTAGGCCGAAAATGAGCTTCCCCTCTTTGAAAGACCAGTAGCCGCCACTGATATGCATATATATATATATATATATATATATATATATATATATATATATATATATATATATCATATAATTAAATATATAAACATAAACATATATTATAAAGGCCATTTCACTTAATAAATTCCTCAGAATTAAATGCAGCCAATTGTCGATCGGGTCAACGTCACGGGTACAAAACACATTTACTATATTAGAAATGTTTGGGGTCTGCTTGTGTCACTGCTTGAATGACCGTCCAGAGCAGTTCACTTTATCACAGGAGGAACGCTCAGAGATGGACAAACTCATATTCCATTCCAATGGAAAACACTTAATCGTCCTCTGCCCGAGCCGAAGAAGCGCCGGAGCACGCTTCGGTCTCGGTAAAAGACATACGTTGTTTTACACATGTATTCACAGCTGGTTACGACTAAAGACGTTCCCATAGCGCTGAATAAAGCGCAGCTTAGAGTGTAGCCTTTGAAAGGGAACAGCATATATCAGCTCTAGCAGGATTTAAACACTGAGGCGGTCAGATCACTGCTCTGGATTTACTGAACCTGTGATCCGATTGGTCGTCACTGCTCTGGTGGGCGTGGCTGCTGTTGCTTTTGTGGTTTATGACATCAGATCCAGAGATGCAAAGTAGCAGGAGAAAACAGATCTCGATGATAAACCATACTGTAAAATCTGAAAAATAAAGTTTCTATTTCATTTCATGCATTTGCTTCATAATCAACAGATTTTAGTCACGTTATTCAAGCGTTTAATAATTTAATAGCATTTTAAAAATGCTTCAGCTTCATTTAACAATTGCTTACATTTTTATTAGAAAAGCACATATTTAAAATACATATCACAAAAGATAATAATAAACTAGTTTTATTAAAAGTTGCATCTCAAAGCGCTTTACAAGAACATACAAATAAAATGCAATGGAAATGGGGAAATAAAAGACAGAAACATGCATCAAAACACATTTCAAGACATATATAGTTATATATACAAAACAAAATAATCACATATAGATAATAAGTTTACAAGGAGTTTACAGCTGACGAAAATAAGTGGTGAACATGTTTCTGGGCTTCTCTCGGGAGACTAGCGTAAATTGAGCCACAGCAAAGCGCCATCTGCTGTTTTGAAAGAGGAAGTTGCTCATCTGCATTTGTGAGAAAATCAAGCCGAGAGATGTCATAAAAAGGCAAGAGTCTTACAATCGTAACAGACAGACAAGTGTGCGTTTATATGCACTAGATTTGGTGTTTGTTCAAAGGTTACATGCCATTTGTAGGATGGTTTGTATTTATTTGTGAAATATGATGTAGGCTCATTTATTTATATTTGTAAAACACAATACATATATTTGTTTTCGCTCAAACTGACCTTTGTATTTGCACATCACTTTCTGTTTGTTTGCGTGTCGAGTTTTCCTTTGCAAAGCAGATCATGTTTGTTTGTGAAATGCTGGATTTGTTTGTTTAATTATGGCACAATATTAACTCCATAAATAAATCCTTAATTTACAGTCTGTTGATACGTCTTTCTAACATTCACACTGTTTTACAGAATTTATTAATTCAGAGTGAAACGATTCAGGTTTTACTTCAGCTATACTAGAGTATTTCACTAGTTTCTGTATTTCTTGGAAATACAATGTATGAAAAAGTACAAAGTACAATGTATTTGAAGTTCAAAATAGTTCAAATAAGAGACCGAGAGAAATGTGCTGACTGTCCAGCAGGTGGCGCCAGATCTGAACTCTCACTGATGACCTTTGAACTCAATTAAACAATTAAACTAAAGTCAAGGAGACACAAAAACACAGTGTGAATCCCATCATGTCTGGAAAGGATGTAGTGATGGGAAACACTAATGTTGTACAGATTTATTCCAATAACAGATTTCACAGATTGACTTATTTCACAGATGAATTCAGTTTAATGACAATAACACAAATCAAGAAATAACGTGTTTGGTCACTAATGAATCTGTCACTGAACTCTACACATCTTCTCTTTCGCTAGTTTCCCTGTAGCTCTGAATGCAAGACGAACTGCCGCCTTACGTCTGATTCCTTTGCTCTCAGCCTCCTTTATTGCGCTCTCTTTCTCCTCAGAAACCTATCCTTTTAGCTATACAGCTGAAGCATACTAAACCCAGATAACAAATGAAAACATACAAATGAGATTGTACAAAATCATAACCAACAATTCGGCAAAACGTAAACATTGCCATGAGAGCATTTTTGTTCCTCATATTTTATTTTGTTGATTTAATGTAAGAAATATTCCACAAATGGTGTACCTGTTTGAAAAAATGTTTGAATGACAGAATTTTCATTTTGGGGTAAACTAACCCTTTAAGTCCAAAAGCATTCAAGAAAACAAGGTCAAATTAACTGCATGGCTTCTTATATTATCGTTGCCCATTTCAGAGGAGTAATTCTTTTCTGTCATCATTTACTCACCATTATGCCATTTAAAATGATTCTTCTGGGGAAAACCAAAGGAATATGTTCTCCATCAAATGCAATATTTACAAATAATAATAATAATAATAATTTTTCGACTGAAGAAAGAAAGACATGAACATCTTGGATGACATGGGGGTGAGTAAATTATCAGGAACATTTTATTTGAAAGTGGACTTATCCTTTAATCTGTGTTTCAGAAAGTCATTTTTAAAGATATGATAAACTATTCTAGACTAACTTAAACCCTGTGCCAGAAACCGCTGGACAGATTCACATCACAAATGTGTTTTGCTGAATCCATACCACAATAAATGAAGGCTGTTCTGGGGTCAAAGGGGTTTGTAGAATTTGTACCTGATAAAGTTTGGTAAACAAGGAACCAAAAGCTGCTCAAATTACAGATGCTGAAATTCTCACAACTATATGTCTGATATTATCAGCAAAGTGTAAAACAGCGGAAGCTGATGATAATCACTGACCTGTGATCAGCTCTTCCTATAACAGTCTCTAATGTAAATGCTTTTACATCAGTGAAACTGATCTGGATTCAGAGCAAGCTGCAGCTTCTGCATGAACTTCCAGGTGTGGGTCCCTTGAATCTGTATAAAAGCAGGAGACAACATTTGTGTGGTGCGTACTGAGTGTGACTGAGCTGTCTACAATGAGCGTCCTTTGGCTTATGACTGGTCTGCTGCTGTCACGTTTCTGCGCTCCAGGTGACCACATCTCCCATATGGAAATGTAATAAATGACATATATGTCCCTATATCGCAAGTGACATTGTCATATTTGCAAAATATATGACAATATATTGCTATCACATATATACATATCTCTAGATATATGTTGATATGTGTTTATAACATATATAAAATGTCCATATTAAATAAATATATTGACAATATACTCTGCGTTCCAAATTATTATGCAATTGACATATCAGTAAGATTTCAGTACAATAAACATTCAGATTTTAGTTTTTCTAAGAAAATGTTTGTTTGTTTATTTCTCCATGTCTTTTTAGATAACTGGTATCAATCTCAGACAAAATAATTTGCCAGATCTATGGAAACCCTACTTAGAGGTTGTTCCACATTATTAAGCAAGTCACAGTTCTCATGCAATATGGGGAGGAAGAAAGATCTTTCTGAAGATGAAGAGCATGAAATGGTGCAATGTTGTGCAAAAGGCATGAAAACAACTAATATTGTGTGAAACTGAATGGAGATTATCGAATTATCATAAGATTTGTGAGTGATTTAGAGCACAGCAGAACTCGGTCAGATAAAGGCTTATTAATGAAAGTTCCTGTCAACAACTTAATTGTATTAAAAGGGCAGCTATAAAAAAGCCAGTGTTGAGCAACAAACAGGTATTTGAAGCTGCTGGTGTCTCTGGAGTCTTGAGAACCTCACCATGCAGGCTGGCAGTTGTGCGTAAAGATGCATTTCAGCCACTCCAAACCAAACCTCACAAAGAGAAACATTTACAGTGATTTTAGAAATACATTTTCAAACAGTTTTATTGCTGTGGTGTTTTTTTGCAGCATGGGATAGTGCATTGAACAATAGTTCATTGTACTATGCACTATCCTCCTTTTTATACCATAGCTGAAAATGGCCAGTTATGAACTCCACATATCTTGCAAAAGTCATTTTAATACCCTCCATCTCACTTCCCAGTATTCCAGCCCAAATCATCACCCGCCAGCTCCTTGCTGACGTCACAGTCTTGTTGGAACGTGGTGGCCATTCACCAACCATCCCGAAATCCATCCATTTAGACCATCCATTGTAGTACGGCATTAGTCAGTGAATAAAACTATTTAAAAATGAGTCTTCATGTATTTCTAAACCCACTGTAAATGTTTCTTTTTGTGAGGTTCTTATGGACCTATGATCCCTCTTCGCAGAACTCTGAAAGGGAGCTTCGCATCATGAGAATGAACAGAGTTGTATTCGCAGTTGCATCTAGCCCTTTTCTGTTGGCAGCGACAATTACAACGCATCTCAAGCAGTATGAGTCTGAACAGCCAGAAACTGTGGCAGGACTCCGAGAGTCACTATATGTGGATGACCTCATTGCAAGCTCACCTGATGTAAACAAAGCCTCTTCTGTAACAGCACAAGCAAAGGCCATCTTGGCTGCTGCAGGAATGGAGCTGCGGAAATGGACAACCAACTCCTCTGACCTGAGAGCGAGATGGATGAAAGACCAGATTGAAAGCCCAGCAGTTTCAGACACGCACCACGCTGCATTGAAAATGTTGGGATTAATATGGAGGCAAGACCATTATGACTTTCTTTTCAACTTGTAGCAAGTGCTGGATGATTTGAAAAGGAAAGAGAGTACTAAGCGGAGTGTCCTTCAGATATCATCCCGTATCTTTGATCCAATAGGTTTCCTAACACCATATACCATCCGTGTAAAATGTCTCTTCCAGGAAATGTGGGAGCGAGGTCTCAAGTGGGATGAGGAACTACCCCAGATTTAGCCCACAAATGGAAGCAGTGGTGTGACGAGTTGCCACAGCTACACCTTGTGGCCATTCCTAGATGGTATCACATCTTGACAAATCATCAAGGTGAGACAGTCAGGCTCCATGTCTTTTGAGATGCAAGTGAAAAGGCTTACTGTGCAGTTGGATATCTGCAAGGCAAGAGTGAGACTGCAGAAATTATTTAGACTCTGGTAGCCTCAAAGTCTAGAGTTATAGGTGCAAGGCTAGCTCAAAACCTGTCAAAAGCTCTTAAAATCGGAGAAAGCCTGCTCCATATGTGGACAGACTCAATGATAGTCTTGAGCTGTATCCGCAGTTCGGCACAAAAATGGATGCCCTCTGTGGCAAATCGAGTGACTGAGATTCAGAGCCTCACTAAACCAGAGTCATGGTCACACTGCAATGGAAAACACAATCCAGCAGATCTGCAAACAAGAGGGCAATCTGTAGAAAATTTGATTGATAATCACTTGTGGTGGAATGGTTGAACTCAGGTATAAGAGATACACTCATGCAAGTCAGAGACAGATTTTGGATTCTGAAGGGTCGTTGACACTGAGAAATGATTGTCAGATGGTTTCTGCTCAACATTTTATACATGAAACAAGCTGTTCAGTGTGAGAAATGAATATTGTAAACCACACTGACTCGACACACATCTGATCTGAACACAGTTTATAGGATATTCTTTGCATTGCTGTTAGTTTCACTTCTTTCTTTCATCATGCTATAGAAAAATCTAGAAATAAAATCATTAATTCATTAGTGTAAAGCTGGTTTGTTACTGAAAGGTGTCCACTATCCATGAGTCCTGAATCTAAAAGAGTTTTAAAGTATTGTAAAGTGATTATTATCATCATCATCAGCTCCAGTTTGGTCAAACAGAAAGTTTTTGCACACACTACATGAGCGTCTCTAAAGAAGGGAGTGTGTTAAAGTCATTAGTTTATCAAAGTGGATTTCTGAACTAACCAGAATAAAGTGAATTATTATGAACATGAATGAATCATTTCATTATTAGTTTATCTTTGCTGCTGTTCATCCTCACTTTACAAGCTCATGAATCACCATATTTGTGACAAACATCTCAGGAAAGAGACATATTAAACAATTACAGAGCTTTAATTAAGAAAATGAGTAGAAATCATTCAAAATGAACACAGATGCTAAAAACAGGAATGAAAAGACAAGATATGAGAATCAGCAAATCATCTTCATCACAGTATGTCCAGGTAAGATGTCTGTTCAGTAACCAAGCAGGGTACACACATGTAAATTACTGTAAAACTGTCTGTAAATTAGAGGGTAATGGAGATGGAAGCCAGGTGAACTGCACAAACTTTTATCTTTGTGGATGAAGCTGGATTCAACCTGGCAAAAACACTTCATGGGTGGAGAAATGTGATTGGACAGACAGCAACCGTGATGTCACAGGCCAGAGAAGGTGTTATGAATGACATGTATGTTTTCTGAATGAGAATTGATGCCAGTGTTATAGTTACACCTGTCAGCTGCAGATGCCATTGTGTACCAGCAGATGGCAGCCTCGTCCCCTACTGTCACCATAGACTCTGTTATACCTGGACTCCATTTCCCAGAATATTATATATTTATACGCCTTTTGGCTTTGTATCTTTATGAAGTCTTTTTTTGTGTTACTGATAGCATTTCTGAGCAGCCTGGTGTTCCTGATGTTGATCTCTTTCTTGTCTTGGATTTCTCGCTCCTCTCTCACACTTGAAGTTTGATGTTTGTTTGTTTGTCTGATAACTTGTGCTCTGATCCTCTGTCTGGTTCTGGGGCCTGGACCATGAAGACGGATTGGCTGGCTAGCCAGGCAAGTTTCAGATTAGTTTGCACCAACCCTGGCTTTTAGGTACTATGAAAGTTGCTCGTCTTAAATCAGTCTTCGTTGCGAATGGTATCTGACGCTGCAAGGCTAACCTGCTCCGGGGCAGGTTATGTTCTGGATTCGAGATCTCAGACTGAAGTTTGACCAATCAGATGTGAGCAAAGAAATATAGGTGACGTAACTAATCCCCAGCATCTGTTGCAATGGCTTTTCTTCTGAATCCTGTAGACATCTCCACGCAAATTGTTAGACGAGTCAGTGCATGACTCAAGAGTTTTCCGTGAGTTTGTGTTGTTATCAAATTTTATCACTTTGGGTCGAGTTTTGGTTCTGAGTAAAAACAACCCAGTGTTTCAAGAATACTACAGCAGTTTTGGATCTTCATTTTTGGGCCCGTTTTATGGACTACGCATGGATTAATATTGTGGTTTCAGAGTCTTTTTTGCTGTCGATTATCATTGGAATATGTCTCATACGCGGCACCTGCTTTGAGTGGATTATACTGGACTACGCAAGGATTCATATTATTGATGATCTTTGGATTTGTATTGGTGAGTGTTGCTTCGCGGGGAAATTGTTTTATGACCGTATTGTTGTTTGGCGGCTGGACTCTGTTGACTGTTTTGGGGGTGTTCGTCATTTGGGGGGGTGTATGTTACCCCTTTGATATGTCTTCGCCATCGGCTTGTAGCGGTGTGTTAGTCAACTACACTGCACCAGAACTCAAGCGTCTTAAAATCCCAGTTTTTTTTTTCTGTGCACACCTTCATTCTGTGAATCACACATCTGATAAATGATCGCAAGATCACATTTAGGATGGTTTGTGTGACACATTTTATAAATGAGGCCCATATTTGTGACAAACATCTCAGGAAAGAGACATATTAAACAATTACAGAGGTTTAATTAAGAAAATGAGTAGAAATCATTCAAAATGAACAAAGATGCTAAAAACAGGAATGAAAAGACAAGATATGAGAATCAGCAAATCATCTTCATCACACAGAACAGAGAGAGGATTTTACAAACAGTCTGTCCATTACTGTATTTAATGTTATATTTAAAGCAGTTTATATATGAAGCACAAGAAAATGACATTCAACGCTGTAGGAAAATATCCATCAAACCATATAAATGAACATAAATCTGGCCTTTTATTTGTACAAGATATCTGAATCTAAACTTGATGGTGTCACTGTTTCTTCAGGGAGTTTTTCTCTGTTTTCTGAGAAGAAGAAAATCAAACAATGAACAATCCTCTGTGAGTTTTTGCTGTTTTAAATCTTGTTTCAGATGGTCTCCAAACTCAGCAGTATTTTATTGTAATATTGTAGGCATCTCTATTTCCTCTGGGTGCTGCGAGTCCTTCCTCCCTGCAAAATAAAAGCAGTGACTGACCTCTCGTATGTGTTTTTACCATGATTGATCCAGATCAGATGAGTGTGAATCATCAGATTGTGTGAAGCTCAAACTCACCAGCTCTTCTTGCACAGATGATCTGAAGAAGAATCACAGTAGGAGCAGCAAACACTGCCATCTCAACAATCATCACAATCACTGCAGGAAACATGTGTGGAAGAAGAAGAAGAAGAAGAGAAACTGGACATGACTGAAGTCAAGGGGATTCAACTATGAACAGTTATTGATGAAGCATTTACAGACTGACTGATAGTTTAATGGTGTAAAGCTGTCAGTAGAAATGAACGTGTCGTACCTCTGAATAATGATCCAGCAGTCACACTGACTTCAGTTTCTGATGCTGCAGAAGATGAATGTTCAGATGTTCATCTGGAGGACATTAACATCATATTTTACAGTAGTAATAGTTGTTTCTCACCTGAATACTTGACAGTGTATCTGACTGAGGTCTTGGATTGATTTCTGAGAGTAAGCTGACATCTCCACTCTCTGTTGTCATCTTCATTCAGGAGTGTTGTAGTCAGAGTGATGATACAGTGATCTGATGAGAATAATATCTGATATCTGGAGTCTGTCTTCAGATCAACACCAGCCTGATTCACCCACAACAGATGAAGACCCTCATAATGGACCAAATAATCACAGGAGAATCCAGAATACAACTGACAGGAGAGAGTCACAGAGCGACCTGGACTGATCTCAGTCTGTGAGGATGATGATGATGATGATGATGATGATGGAGACACTGAAACTGAACACAAGACACAAATCACAGACTCTTCAATCATCATGTGAGTTTAAAGGGAGAATCTGCTCTTTTTAAATTGATCACATGATCATAAACTCACCATGAAGAACATGCAGATAAACACGTGCATCAGTTCCTTGATGTTCTCCATTCACAAATTGTCTGCATCTGTAATATCCATGATCTTCTTCTGTGACGTTCTTGATGTTCAGAGAGCAGTCAGACCCCAGACTCAGTCTCTCATGTCTCTCTGTGTTTTTATTCTTTATCCCTCGATCAATCAGTTCAACTGTCCATGAATGTGTGAATCTGTAATAGTAGATCCATGTACTTGAGTTACAGTCAGAAAGAGCATTATTACAGGGCAGACGGACATTTTCACCAGAACTGATGAACACATGAGCATCATTCACTCCACTGGTTCCTGAAACACAGTATATTTGAGTGATCATTATGATATATATTAATAAATGAAGACATGAAACATATCAGCATATAAATCAGACATTCAAAGTCATTTTCCTCATGAACACAATCATCTCACTCTCCAGAATAAAGTGTTTGTCTTGATCATGTAGCTGTTGAAATCTCTGAATATGAAGATAATTGTTGATCATCAGATGTTTGAGTGACTCTATGTCCAGTATCAGGAATAATACAGTATGATCTGTATGTATCAATACACAACTCTGAGATCACAACGTGAATGTGTGCAAGAATAAACTGAGCATGTTCAAATCAACTCTTTCCACACTCTGAAAAAATCTGTAATTTTCCTGCATTTTGTAAATTCTGTAAAATTACAGAAGTAGAAACTGAATTTTCATATCTGCTTTAAAATAATGTGAAAAACATGATGAAATAACTGTGAAATAACATAACATTTCCAGTTTTTTATAGGGAATGAGGAGTTACGTCACACATTTCGGGAAGGCGCCGCCATATTAGCAGGATACGCTATCCGTTGCCATGGTTACTTTGACAGCGAGATCGAGAGAAAGAGCAACAGAGAGAGAGAGCAGATTAATTTAATAAATACATTTTGGGATACAGCACAGTTTTTTGGGAAGAAATGGAGAAGGAGAAAGTGAAAGGAAAGGGGTTATATCAGGAGAAACTAGATAACTCCATTAAGCAGTGTTATTTAGAGAAACTGCTTGACATTAACACCATCAACCCGTACGACCTGCCAGTTACAGAATAGACGAAAAACCCAGAAGCGCCGCCACTCAGGGTGCGATTCGTAGGGGAGAACAAACACACAAATGGCTGCTCAACTTGCACCTTTGCTCTCTGTCTCCTTCTCCTCTCTTTGCCAGTCTGCCCTCATCTTGCGCTAGGCATACCACTTAAACCTCTCCTGGTCTGTCACCTGAACGTCGCTGTTACAGCTGAGATGACTGGAATCACATGACCGTTAGGCCGTGTGTCCACCAAAGCGTTTTTATCCAGCTGAAAACGCTAGGTGCTCTGCTTCTGTGAGCGCTTGAGAGCGCTTCAGCTGTGCAGCGTTTTTTCTTCAGTTGAGACGCTTTGAGGCTATGATAGGGAATATCTGCGGCACTGTTACTGTAACTGATTTTGCAGGTAATTTGTTTCAGACTAAAAATGTCGACACAATGTGGAGTATTGCTATGTGTGTTTGGAGACCAGCAATATTAATTTCTCATCCATTTTGTCTCGTTCTCTGCTTGTGGATGTCGTTGTACAGCAAGAATGTTGTGACAGTTGGCCGGTGTTGTGTTTGTCCCGCCCCTCCTCCACTCTGATTGGACGGCTGGCTAATAAGTGGCAGTGATGAGCGCAGTTTTACTCAAAGTTAAACATTCTTCAACTCGAGGCGACCGGTAAAAAACGCAGAACTCTCAGTGATTGAGCGTGAAGAAGACGCCAGCACCTCGTTATGCTGCATTCATACGGGGCGTCAGCTTCAACGCTTCTCGTTTACTTTGAATGGGTGACGTCACGCGTTGCCGATATACATGAACCTACATGAATTATATATATAGTACCGGTTTGGAAAGATTAGGCCTAGTATTTCTAACGTTTTTGAAAGAAGTCCCTATGATCATCAAGCCTGCATTTATTTGATCAAAAATGCAGAAAAAAAAACAACAGTAATGTGAAATATTAATAGAATTTAAAATAATGGTTTCTATTTGAATATACTTTAAACTATAATTTATTTCTGTGATGCAAAGCTGAATTTTCATCATCCATCCATTACTCAAAAAAATCTCAGTGTGGAAGGAAGACCAAAACATAAAGAAGAATATGCAGAAGTATCTGGGTTAATGTAGATGTAGATCCTCTGGCATTCACACTGTCTCTCTTGTAAATTCCCTCCACAAACATGTTCTGTGCCATTTTCCACTATTTACTGTTAATTTATTAAAAGTAGAGAGTCTGTTTCATCACTCATGTTGTTTGTTTGACAGATGCCTTCTCAAGATGAACCCCAAGGGATGGAGAGCTGAGACTGTTCTTCAAGAAAGCAGATGACGGTCAGTCCACAGCATGTGTCAAACTCCGCTCCTGGAGGGACACTGTCCTGCAAAGTTCTCCAGCCCGCTCCAGAACACCTGCCTGGAAGTCTCTAGAATTCCTGAAGACATTGATTAGCTGGTTCAGGTGTGTTTCATTAGTTCCTGTCCTCAGAGTTTAGCTCCATCCCTGAGTTTGACACCCTTGTTCAAAAGGTTCTTTCACTCTCAACCCAAATGGAGAATACATGGAGAACATTCTTCAGAAGAGAGTCCAATCTCCCTCCATTCACTTGCACAGAAATTTCCATCAGCGTCACGCAGACTTTGAGAACACTCACTCTTTCCTGCTTCGTTTAATTGTTTGTTTCTAATGAATGCTTGTGATTCATCTGTCGGCCAGTTTTGACCAACAATTCATCTGTTGACTGTTTTTAATCATTCCTAATCCTGAATGTTTGTACAGTTTCAAGTGTTATATGAACTATATTTCATCACGACAATAAATGGATGTTAAAAGCATGGAAACGCGTCACGGATTCTGTCCTGCTGCTGAGCCCCTCAGTGCTATAGGTTGCTGCTATATTCAACCTTATTTATAGGCCATTTTATTCTTTTTACACAAGTAAATGTCCTTCATTAAACATTAAAAAGATAAAGAAAATCCAGATTTCTTTACCTGTGAGAAGTGAAGAGAGAATGATCAGTCCCAGCAGACACAGATCACACTGATCAGCCATTTTCTGTTTCTGTCAGTCTTTCTCTTCATTATATAGTTACAGCTCTTTCTTCAGACAGGAAGTGCTGGTCGTGTCTAAAGAAAGAACTTCCTCTGATCTGAGTGATGACATCATGCTAGAGTTGATATTTATTGACACTATATCACAGTGAAGTGTTGCATGCTTTGAGTGAAACATGATGTTCAGTGAGATGGTGTATGTTGTAAACCACACTGACACACATCATTATAAGATGTTCTTGGGTGAATCTCACACTCTCACACACACTTGTGTTCTTCAGTCTCAGGGAAGTGTGTGAAGCAAACCTGGCTTGAGAGCACATGAAGAACACGTCCGGCATCATCGCGGCCTACACTGCGTACTACAGGCCCATTCCCTTTGCCTTAAAAGTTAGTTATCAAGCATCTCAGTTGTACTTTAAGTGAAGTGTGGACTAAATGTTAAGTCTCACTCTTAGAGATGATTCACGACACTTTGCTGTGCCACAAACAGGATTTTGGATGACGATACAGGCATGGACCAATCACTGAATAGATTTCCTTATTTAAGAATATTCTCAGATAAATTCACATTGAATGGTCAAATTGCTTGAGGAGTTTACACTCAACACACATTTGACAATAAAGTATTTTCAACAGAATACATGATGATATACACATTGGAAATGAAAGACAAACACATTTTCCTCCATGTTTTCATTGCAAATTTTAAACCGGTGTGCTGTTAACTGACCTGCCTATATATAGCCTTGATTTTATGATATAATCAGAAAACTGAACTGGCACGAGGAAGAAGTGCTACTGAATTAGTCGAACAATTCAGCCCAACATTAACCAGCGCTGACAAAGATGATGATCCAAACGATACCGTTTGATTAAATGCTCGTCGTCAAACATTTCAAAAACATTCTTGCTCCCCTGAAAGATTCACACACGTCTCTGTCTCCTCAGTGCCCCTGCTGGCAACTCCTAACCACTTGAGAGACCTCTCCAGCTGTCTTAAATAACTGGGAAATACTCAAGTTTGAAAGTAGGAGTTAATTTAGGAGTAAATTCTCAGCACTTCAGACTAAAATGGCACTTTGAGAAGCTTGATAAATACGGGCCCAGGTGTCCTGCTTCAGTCTCATTACAGTGTTTTAGGCTTGGAGCTGATCTTGTGTGGAAATATGGATCAGGTTGTTGGGAAAGAGGAGAGGAACAGAGAGGAATTGCTGTTATTGCTGCTTTAGTAAGACGCTGCTGCATCAACAGACAAACATCAACGTGACGTCCATAAGTGACTTCAGACATCAAGTTTCCATTGTAAACGAACACTGAAAGGAGCCTCTTAGTGTCTAAGTATCTTGAACTATTGCAAAGACTTTTGTATGATACTAAATGATGTTTGACCACACTGGTTATTAAAGAAACCCACTCCATCAGTTCAAACTGGGTTCAGAGATGATCTCAGAAGATCTCAGTTCCTCTTCTGTCTTTAAGTGTGTTTCTTTATTAACTTGTGTGGTCAAACTAACTGAGGTTTCACACTCAGCAGTGACATGTTTCCAGACCTCAACAGTGAGATCACACCTCTGAAAATACCTCAGAAAGCATATGTATAAAATTAGACAAAAGGTCATGCAAACACTAGAACTCAAAGCCAGAACACAAATAGGACAAATGAAAAAGTGGAGAAAGCCATACTTTTATTTGCATATTTGCAACATTCTCTGTTTCTAAATTAGTCTAACAGCCACAGAGGAGCACATGACCAACACAAGACAGAGTCATGTGATCAAGAACAACACAAACAAAGAGACACTGAACAAGGACACAAACTGTCAGAGGAGAACAGAGAGAAGTGAAGAGAGAATGATCAGTCCCAGCAGACACAGATTATCAGCCATTTTCTGTTTCTGTCAGTCTTTCTCTTCATTATATAGTTACAGCTCCTCCTTTAATCATCATCAGCTCCTCCTGTGGTTGAGAACTTCCTCTGATCTGAACTGAGTGTTTAAATCCAACTAGAGTTGATATATAGTGACACTATAACACAGTGAAGTGTTTCATCTTTTGAGTGAAACATGATGTTCAGTGTGATAAAGTGCATATTGTAAACCACACTGACTCGACACACATCTGATCTGAACACAGTTTATAGGATATTCTTTTGCACACAAACTCATGCATTACTGTTAGTTTCACTACTTTGTTTTTCATGCCATTAAAATATATTAGGAAGCATGGCGTTAGTTTTCATTGTTATGCTGATGATACTCAGCTCTATATTTCTTCACGCCCTGACGAAACTTACCAATTCGCTAAATTAACAGAATGCATAGCTGATATAAAAGACTGGATGACCAGTAATTTCCTACTACTAAATTCAGAAAAAACAGAGATTCTAATTTTTGGACCGAAAACTTCTTCAATCTAGAATACTGTCTAACACTTGATGGTTGCTCTGTTAAGTCTTCGTCGTCAGTTAGGAACCTGGGTGTGCTCTTTGATACCAATCTTTCATTTGAAGGCCATGTTACTAGCATCTGCAAAACTGCATTCTTCCATCTGAAAAATATATCTAAACTACGACATATGCTCTCAATGAAAAATGCAGAACAGTTAGTTCATGCGTTCATGACCTCAAGGCTAGATTACTGTAACGCTCTACTGGGTGGTTGTTCCTCCCGCTTGATAAATAAACTACAGCTCGTACAAAATGCAGCAGCTAGAGTTCTTACTAGAACTAGGAAGTATGACCATATTAGCCCAGTTCTGTCATCACTGCATTGGCTTCCTGTTAAACATCGTATAGATTTTAAAATCTTGTTGATTACTTACAAAGCACTAAATGGTTTAGCTCCCCAGTACCTGAGCGAGCTCTTAATGCATTATAGTCCTTCACGTTTATTACGATCTCAGAATTCAGGCCAGTTGATAATACCCAGAATATCAAAATCAACCGCAGGTGGTAGATCCTTCTCCTATTTGGCCCCCAAACTCTGGAACACTCTTTCCTAACATTGTTCGGGAAGCAGACACACTCTGTCAGTTTAAATCTAGACTAAAAACACATCTCTTTAACCTGGCATACACATAACACATTATCAAAAACGCATCTCTTTGTTTGTCTCTGTGCTGGCTACTGTATACAGGCCACCAGGACACCATACAGACTTTATCAAAGAGATTGCCAATTTTCTATCAGAATTAGTACTGGCTGCAGATAAAGTCCTTGTTGTTGGTGATGTTAATATCCATGTAGATAATAATAAAGACTCATTGGGATTGGCATTTACAGACATTCTAAACTCTACTGGAGTTAGACAACACGTGTCAGGACCCATTGTCTGAGTCTCAGGGAAGTGTGTAAAGCAAACCTGGCCTGTGAGCACATGATGGTGCTGTGAAGAACAGTTAAGATGGCATTCTAGGGACATGTTTACGACAGGGCTGCTGGTGTGGAAGATGATGTGCCACACTGTGATTGGATCTTTGGTGAATGAACATTAACAAATGTTCAGCAACATCAGATAAGATGTTGGGACAACTGCCAGACACCTCTTCCAGAGCAGGAAGGGGAACCTTCTGCACCCACCAAAACCAAGGAGAGGACTTCTCATTGGACGACACATTGACTCTAACCACCACACTCATTCCTAAGGTTTAGGCAAGGAGTGCCAAAAAATTTCCTTCAGGACCCCCTGGATGGAGCAGGAGTGACTGAAATGAAGAGAGGCCACAGAGATCTATCTAAATCCATTCATACCTACATTTGAAGGCCTTAATTTGATCTAAACTGCATCACATCCACTCCATCTTCATTCAAAGCACAGTTTATGTCAATGGTTACTGACTTAACACAACAGGTCATGGCACAGACCTATTAAGAGATAAACAAATGCATGGACGACGGTTTAAACATTTCATATCATTTTTGGTGTCTTTAATAATTTGAAAGAGGTTTGGTAAAGAAATAATGCATGGGTAAAATGTAAAAAGGGTGGATAACACCGGGCTACTTCAGATAACAGTGGTCAGTCACACACCAGGATCGGCAAAGCGCCACATTTCAATCTCCTCCTCATCAGAAAGGGATAAATATGTCCCCCGGGTAGACACACCCTTGTTCTGCGTTTCCAGCTCGACGGGGAAGGAGACATTAACAGACACTCCACGTCCTGAGTTTCTGACCTGACAAGGAAAGAGACTACAAGACAGTTAAAGTTAAGCTTTCGCAAGCAAAACCTTTTAATATTGCTTCTAGCTGCACTCCAGCTGCAGAAAGGGCCCCAGCACTGAGGGACTTCATCTGACCTCTGAAGGAGGCTCCTCAGCGACGCAGCCAGCCTGCAAAGGAACCTGTGAAGATTCATCTGACCCATCCTAAAGGACCCTCTTGGTGCAACCGAAGTTCAGCATCCTCCAGCCCAGCGTTGCACGACTACTGGATCGAAACTCCACTGCACGCAGCCTGCCTCATCAGTGGAAGACGTCTCTGCTGCCAGATTAGTATTATTGACTGATGCCCTGTATTACAAATGGAGGAGGGTCATCTGATACACTCATAACCTGTAACGAAGGGGGACTGAGCCAGAGATCCATTTGCAAGCTTTATTAAGAATGTCGTACAGGCAGGGTCAATCAGGAGCAGATGAGAACAGCAAGGGACAGGCAGAATCGTAATCAGGAAACAGGCAATGGTCAGGACAGGTGGATATCATTCACAGAACAGTATAACAGGCAAGGCTCAGGACAGGCAGCAACGGGTCGAGAAACAGGAACAGGCAGTAACGGTAACAGACAGGCAGACAGGAATAATAATGCTCGGAAATGATACAGGAGTAATCAAGACTTCGCGGTGAGGTAGTGTGTGTGTGAGTCCTTTATAGTCCAGGTAATGCGTATCAGCTGGGTGTGGTGATTAGTGTGGAGTGTGCATGACTGTATGTGGCAACAGGTGATTGGTGGAGTGAGTGCATGTGATTGACAGGGAGGATTATGGGAAATGGAGTCCGGAGTGAACAGGAACAGACTGTGATCGTGACATAACCACACCTTAAGTGACATGTGATCAAAGATCACCAATGAATGGAGTAAAAATCACTACAATGGACACGTCGGGCATCATCGCGGCCTACACTGCGTACTACGGGCCCATTCCCTTCTAGAGACCCACCGCAACAACACTGTCCCACAGCGCATGATGAGCATCTGTCAAAAACCATAAAAAAACATAACCAGAGGAGACATGCAAGATAATAATAAAGAAAGAAGGAAAACACTACAATGTTGTCTGCAGCTTCTGTTGAGTTTTTGTTTGGGATGGTTTACAGTTTGTTTCTCAGTTGATAACAAGCATCGGTCAAAACTGAAGCCACATGTTCAAAACTCTTCACACATTCAGTCAAACAGAAGTCTGTGTGGACTGAACTGTCAATCATTTTTCATTGCTTTCACATTCAATGAGCCCCAAAATCCATGAACACGTCTGTCATTCATACTTCACCATCTGCAGCAGATTGATCTAATGCTAACACACTGCTTTAAACTGATAAAAGCACATTCAGATCAGAACGATGATAAACTCTGAGCAGGAATTATATTGAAATATAGAAAATCTTATCAGAAACTGAAATAATAATCATTTGACCCTGCTTCAGTCTCATTACAGTGTTTTAGGCTTGGAGCTGATCTTGTGTGGAAATATGGATCAGGTTGTTGGGAAAGAGGAGAGGAACAGAGAGGAATTGCTGTTATTGCTGCTTTAGTAAGACGCTGCTGCATCAACAGACAAACATCAACGTGACGTCCATAAGTGACTTCAGACATCAAGTTTCCATTGTAAATGAACACTGAAAGGAGCCTCTTAGTGTCTAAGTATCTTGAACTATTGCAAAGACTTTTGTATGATACTAAATGATGTTTGACCACACTGGTTATTAAAGAAACCCACTCCATCAGTCTAAACTGGGTTCAGAGATGATCAGTTCTGTGTGGGTTAAGATCTCAGTTCCTCTTGTGTCTTTAAGCGTGTTTCTTTATTAACCTCTGTAATCACTCATCAGTAACATGTTTCCAGACCTCAACAGCGAGATCACACCTCTGAAAATACCTCAGAAACCATACGTATAAAATTAGACAAAAGGTCATGCAAACACTAGAACTCAAAGCCAGAACACAAATAGGACAAAAGAAAAAGCCTTTATTTAATTTGCATATTGCTATGTTCTCCATTTTAAAACGGCTTCATTCTCTTCATTATATAGTTACAGCTCTTCCTGATCTGAGTGATGACATGAGTGTGTGTGTGTGTGTGCACAGAGACTTGGTCTTTTTAAAAAAAGTGATATTTGCCAAATTACTTTATTGGTCTGCATAATACAGAAAAATTAGTTGTGTCAGGTGTTATAGGAAGTGTTCCCGGTTCCGGCTGACCTAATTTACGCAGCCTAATAATCCTTTAACGGATTTGAAAATATAAACTGATAATGTGTTATGTGTATGCCAGGTTAAAGAGATGTGTTTTTAGTCTAGATTTAAACTGACAGAGTGTGTCTGCTTCCCGAACAATGCTAGGAAGATTGTTCCAGAGTTTGGGTGCTAAATAGGAAAAGGATCTACCACCTGCGGTTGATTTTGATATTCTAGGTATTATCAACTGGCCTGAATTCTGAGATCACAATAAACGTGAAGGACTATAATGCATTAAGAGCTCACTTAGATACTGGGGAGCTAAACCATTTAGAGCTTTATAAGTAATTAGCAAGATTTTAAAATCTATACATTGTTTAATAGGAAGCCAATGTAATGTTGACAGAACTGGGCTAATATGGTCATACTTATACGGTGAACATTATTTAGAGCTTACGTCAATGTTTCTCAACTGTGGGTTGCAGGACCACACACTTATCAATCACATGCAGATATTACTCACTATAAATAAAGTGCAAAAGAAACTACGAGCATGCAGCGTCGATAATATATACACATGTGTCTGGACCGAAATATTCTGCTATGTGAGATCACAATATAAGGCATAAGCTGATTTTTTTAATGCATACATAAATGTGAGAACTATGCATTTGTACTAGAAGATGCTAATTTTTACGTTAATTTATAAAGTACAAACAAAAATGTATCACATTTAAATGCACAAAATAATTAATTTTACATTCTGGCATTTATGTGCTGTTGACTTCCGCATTAGCAAATGGGAATTCAAAAGAGAACACATTGTACTGAGTTTAATTGTTGCAATCATTTATTTTGACAAAATAGAAATGTAAACATCTAGTGTTTACTTTTAAGAAGCATCGCCCCGTCTGAGAGGTAATGTCTAAGGGCATTATCTCATCTGAGATGTTAGTATATACTCCTTATATCTAAAGTTAATAATAAAGACACATCCGGTAAATCATGTAACTCAGAAATCTTATTGATGAAATCAGTAGAATCCCTAATATAAGATGGTAAAGACTGTACGTACGGTTTAATAAAAAAGTCAATTGTAACAGAGTTCAGATGTAAGGAAGGAAGAGGACAGGGTCGGCTTTGACTACTGGCTGCTTTATTAAATAAATCACAAAACAAAAGTGTGCAGACCGGCACAAAACAGTAGTGATGGGACGATTGATACCGGGGCTCCGATGCTCCGACGCAGTTTTCAAAGCACTATTGTATCACACATTGTACCGATGCTTGTATCGAAATGACAATAATACGTGATTGATGACGTTTGAAGCTTCGAACGTCATGCAGTATCGGAAAGTCGAGACAGCTGGTTTGAAAAAAAATTGGCGCTTCACCTGATGCATAAAGGAAAATGCATTTGATCATGTTTTATTGCTGGGGTCTCAGAGAACCCGACCAGAACATAAGGGTTAAACAGCTCACCCAAAATATTTCAACTTACTCACATCAATTATGATCACATCATTTTATATTTTATATTATTGATAAATATGTGAATCCATTGACCAGGCTAACACATGACACGAGTTGTGGTCTCATTGTCACAAATTAATTTAGATCAGATTAGATAAAACTGTATTGATTCAAGACAAGAGTGATTCCGTATGTCACGGACTTCCGAAGCTTTGGTCACATGCTTTTTCAAACTGTAGATCTGCTCCGCAATGATTTAGATATGGTGGAGAAAACAAGTCTGACCACCAGATGGCGCTAATGCGCACTGTGTTAAAAGCTTCGAGTAATGAACCATTTTTCGGAACAATTTGATGAAAGCCTCAAACGCTTCAGAAAGCCTCGGTTTCCCATCACTACAAAACAGTCACAAATAAACATTCACTCCAACAATCAGCGCAGACAGCAATCCAGGAGTGTGGCAGCCAGTAGTCCTTTATACTCTCCACGGCAATTACTGAAACAAGAGACAGGTGTTCGTTATTTGCGCTTAACCCACTCACTCACCGCACGTCTCCCGACTCTCTCTCCCACTGCAGACTTCGCCAAACCACGCCCCCCTCGCCACATCAACATACTGGGGCCCCGTTTACACGTACATGGTTATTTTGAAACACGGAGACATTTCCCTTCGTTTGCGCCCTGTCCAGCCAGAGAGGAGATTTTGAAAATCTTCGTTTGCACGTTTGCATGTAAACTGAGACAAACGGGTGTTTAGGCAGCCAACGTCACAGTATGCGCCAGAGCTCGCCCCTACGTCAAAAGTGCGACCTATGTTTACATGTGATCATGGAAGCGTTCAGAGTAGCAGTGGCATTTATGTTGGTGCAAACTCTTCTTGTGTGTTATTCGTTGCTAGTTTTGGGATAAAATTGGAGTCAAGACGCCACTGGTGAGGCCTTCTGTTGTTGTGTTATAGCCTCTGTCTGTGTTTTCCAGGGACTACAGTGTAGACTCTGTGAGATTAGATTAGTATGTTCCCGGTTTGTGTAACTGTGCTCTTGTGTATCTGTCATCAGTCATCTTACCTCTCATGTCCCTGGTCCAATTCTCCTCCCCTTCCCAATTTGTTACACACCAGTGATATACAATTGATCTCAAATTATACCATGAAAAATGTAAGCTGTGTTAGAGTTTCTTCTGTTGAACACAAGAGAAAATGTTTTAAAGATTTTTGGTTACTAGACAGTTCATGGTGGCCATCAACTGCTGGTTACCAACATTCTTGTTCAACAGAAGAAAGAAAGAAAGAAAGAAAGAAAGAAAGAAAGAAAGAAAGAAAGAAAGAAAGAAAGAAAGAAAGAAAGAAAGTCACAGGTTTAGAACAACTTGAAGATGTTGAGACATTATTCCTGTATTTTGTGTGTGCATGATTTTACAGTATTATAAAACATTATTCCCAAATACCAAATTAGCTTTTTTCAGCGTTTGACACTGTGATATTCTTGTTTTAACTGAGTAAAAATGAAAAAACACAACGAGGGCTTCTGTGCGATTACTACTGAAGTCTTCTGTAAGCATGTAAACGGCTCATGCTCCTTGACCTTGTGAACACGCCCTCGTTCTGTCGTCAGACTCGAAGTGTTCAGTCTGAGCGGCTCGTTTTTCCACATGCTTGTAGAGAAAGGCTTGCCAAAACAAAGTTTCTGGGTTGTGTTTTTTCTCATTTCTGGTCAATCAAGTCTGATTTTCATGATCTGAACTTAATTATCACGTCAACGCTGGTACTTCACATGCTGCCATCAAAATGTTTTCTTTAGTGTCATCTTTCAAAATAAAATGACTTTAATATAAAACAATATAAAACTGTATTGTAAGATAAATACATTGTGTCTTTTTTATTACTTTACTTTACTCTATTTCTGTATATATTACAGATGTTATGCTAGTTGGTGTCAGTGTAGCCCCTCCAGTTTGCACTTGCTCGCTCCAAGCTGGACTCGAACCCCGGCCCGTCCACATGGGAGGAGGCTAAAGACTGTAGCGTCAGTCGCTAGAGCACCTTTGAGTTCAGGGGAGTGAGGTTTACACGCACACATCTGTTACATCAGCATGGATCTGCAGTAATGACACTCAGCAGCAGGGGGCGCCAGAGACTCACAACTACAACAGAAACACCACAAACTTGCTGACCATAACCTACTCAAAATGATCAAAGTTACCTGGTGTTTAATGATGTTCTCAAAACATTGGCACAAAACATTATTTATACATCATTCATGAAGCATTTTTTAAAAATGTTACTACTTGTTTCGGAGAACATTCACAGTCCGTCCTGGTTCATGTAAGCACAGTTCCTGCTTTTTGTCTGGTTATTGAAGTGCACCATATGACAGGAACACGACTGTGGATTTTAGCGAGTGTTTTGCAGTACGGGAGGAAATATACCGTAAACTCAGACTCTTTCTTGTCTAAAGAATGATAAAAGTGTGTTCTCATCTCGTGCAGCAGCAGAAGAGGTGTTTCAGTCAAAATACTGCATCTGTAACTGCAGGAGAGGATCATTTATGAGCCGTTAGTTTCCCACTGACATGTGGAAATACAATAACAGGTTATTTCAATGCGCAGATTTTTTGTATACATATATATCAGATATTCACAGAGAAACAGCCTCAGATGAAGGACAGGAAGTTTGGCCGACTACAGCAAAATCTATTCATTGCAAAAGGCAAAATTAATTAAAAGCTAAAGGCGTTTGTGTTTTTTAATCACTTTTCTACTGGTTGTAATTTTTATAATTAGTTTGCGAGTTATTTGAGAACAGTTTGATTAATTCCTTGTTTTTTTGTTTGTTTGTTGCATGTGTCATGCTGATCATGTGACCAGCGTCGCACAATACTGAGCCGCCATTCTGATGTAGAACATGGAAGCGCTGAATGTACACAGTGTAGAAGAACGACACAGAAGAGATGACATGAGGGTGAGTGCTTTATTTTTGGGTGAACTAACCCTCTAAACCAGGGATGGACAACTCCGGTCCTGGAGGGCCAGTGTCCAGCAGAGTTTAGCTCCAACCCTGAACCAGCTAATCAAGGTCTGTAGGATTAGTAGAAAGTGGCAAGTGAGTTTTTATCAGGGATGGAGATAAACTCTGCAGGACACTGGCCCTCCAGGACCGGAGTTGTCCATCCCTGCTCTAAACACTGGTCTGAGATCTGCAGTAAAGACACTCAGCAGCAGGGGGCGCCAGAGACTCACAACACAACACAAACACCACAAACTTACTGACCATAACCAGCACACACTGTGGGTTAATGTGATTGTGAGTTTAGTGATAAACATCAAGGAATGAGAGGAAGAGATTCAAAACAAAGTTATACGGAGCTACAGACACAAACCAGACAGGAGCAATCGATCCACCTGTGAAACCATTCAGCTGTTCAAGATCATTTGTGATGATTTCACATCTGAAAGAGAGGCGCTCGTTTCTGTGCACACCTTCATTCTGTGAATCACACATCTGAGAAATGATCGCAAGATCACATTTAGGATGGTTTGTGTGACACATTTTATAAATGAGGCCCATATTTGTGACAAACATCTCAGGAAAGAGACATATTAAACAATTACAGAGCTTTAATTAAGAAAAAGAGTAGAAATCATTCAAAATGAACAAAGATGCTAAAAACAGGAATGAAAAGACAAGATATGAGAATCAGCAAATCATCTTCATCACACAGAACAGAGAGAGGATTTTACAAACAGTCTGTCCATTACTGTATTTAATGTTATATTTAAAGCAGTTTATATATGAAGCACAAGAAAATGACATTCAACACTGTAGGAAAATATCCATCAAACCATATAAATGAACATAAATCTGGCCTTTTATTTGTACAAGATATTTGAATCTAAACTTGATGGTGTCACTATTTCTTCAGGGAGTTTTTCTCTGTTTTCTGAGAAGAAGAAAATCAAACAATGAACAATCCTCTGTGAGTTTTTGCTGTTTTAAATCTTGTTTCAGATGGTCTCCAAACTCAGCAGTATTTTATTGTAATATTGTAGGCATCTCTATTTCCTCTGGGTGCTGCGAGTCCTTCCTCCCTGCAAAATAAAAGCATTGACTGACCTCTCGTATGTGTTTTTACCATGATTGATCCAGATCAGATGAGTGTGAATCATCAGATTGTGTGAAGCTCAAACTCACCAGCTCTTCTTGCACAGATGATCTGAAGAAGAATCACAGTAGGAGCAGCAAACACTGCCATCTCAACAATAATCACAATCACTGCAGGAAACATGTGTGGAAGAAGAAGAAGAAGAAGAAGAAGAAGAAGAAGAAGAAGAAGAAGAGAAACTGGACATGACTGAAGTCAAGGGGATTCAACTATGAACAGTTATTGATGAAGCATTTACAGACTGACTGATAGTTTAATGGTGTAAAGCTGTCAGTAGAAATGAACGTGTCGTACCTCTGAATAATGATCCAGCAGTCACACTGACTTCAGTTTCTGATGCTGCAGAAGATGAATGTTCAGATGTTCATCTGTAGGACATTAACATCATATTTTACAGTAGTAATAGTTGTTTCTCACCTGAATACTTGACAGTGTATCTGACTGAGGTCTGGAGTTGATTTCTGAGAGTAAGCTGACATCTCCACTCTCTGTTGTCATCTTCATTCAGGAGTGTTGTAGTCAGAGTGATGATACAGTGATCTGATGAGAATAATATCTGATATCTGGAGTCTGTCTTCAGATCAACACCAGCCTGATTCACCCACAACAGATGAAGACCATCATATTGAACCAAATAATTACAGGAGAATCCAGAATACAACTGACAGGAGAGAGTCACAGAGCGACCTGGACTGATCTCAGTCTGTGAGGATGATGATGATGATGATGATGATGGAGACACTGAAACTGAACACAAGACACAAATCACAGACTCTTCAATCATCATGTGAGTTTAAATGGAGAATCTGTCCTTTTTAAATTGATCATATAATCATAAACTCACCATGAAGAACATGCAGATAAACACGTGCATCAGTTCCTTGTTGTTCTCCATTCACATATTGTTGGCAGGTGTATAATCCATAATCTTCTTCTGTGACGTTCTTGATGTTCAGAGAGCAGTCAGACCCCAGACTCAGTCTCTCATGTCTCTCTGTGTCTTTATTCTTTATCCCTCCATTAATCAGAGCAACTGCTACTGAATGTGTGAATCTGTAAAAGTAGATCCATGTAGTTGATGTACAGTCAGAAAGATCATTATTACAGGGCAGACGGACATTTTCACCAGAACTGATGAACACATGAGTCTCATCCACTCCACTGGACCCTGAAACACAGTATATTTGACTGATCATTATATTATATTAGGGGCAGTTGTGGCCTAATGGTTTGTGTGTTGGACCTGAAGGTTGCAGGTTCTTGTCTCAGTACCGAAGGTCGGGGAATAAATAATCAGCGCTCTCTTCCACTCTCATTAACTGAGGAACTTGAGGAAGTTTGGGACTCCAAGGGCGGTTCTAGGATGAGTGGATATCCGGGGCTTAGCCCAGAGAAATCCATGTGTGTCAGATTATACACAGGAAAAACTTTAGATAAAATGTTTTAAATTGGTTTATTTTTAAACAGGGTCAATCTGTCTTGCTTATTAAAATAGAGAGTCACAATGTCACACCGAGTTGAAGTGAAAACATTAATCCACAATCATCATTAACACTGAAGACGTTTAAACTCTACAATAGCGACACCAGCTTTTACTGTAGGAAGCTGCCTGTGATCAAACTCATCAACAAAAATGAAATAATTCATCCCACAGTAAGAATATCAGACTTCGCAAGATGATTTACAAACAAGAGTAAAAGCACAGGTAAAGTTCAACATGTGCACTGCTATAGCTATTGAGAGCAGTAAATCTTCTTCATATTCTGCTGATGTTGTGTCACCTTTCTTTCTCTCTCTCTCTCTCACTTTTCTTTTCTTTTCCAATCAAGCCTGACTGGCCACACTCTAGTCATTCCTGTAGTCATTTAATTCATTCCTCTTCTTGTTCCATTTCTTTTTAACGTCTTCCCTTTCTCTTCTCCATACATCTTATCCACTCATTTCTCCTTTTTCCTTCCCTCTCTCCCTACTCTTTTACACTATTCTCCTCTTTTAGTGTGCTCACCTCTCGACTTTGTGTATTTCTCTTTTTGATTTGCTTTTGTAGTGATGTTTGTGACGTGTCTGAAACGTCACCATCATTAAATACGTGGCCAATTAGGTACCGCTCCATTTTTGTATATAAGTTCGTTGTTCATGCCCCCTGGAGTGTGTCTTGGTCGAAAGCCCGCCCCTTTTTCCTTTCACTGTTGTGGATCGCAGAGGAACGTGTTTTTAGCAATGTAGCTTCGTTGTTGGATTTGAATGTTATGCAGTGATATCATGCGATCTTTATTTTAGTGTGACGTTGGTCCGCCAAGGCTGTTTGTGTGGTGTACTGCTTACCCCCAGGTAAGGTTTAATGTGGTACATTCGCAGTGTTGTGGGAAGTTTTGAGTTACCTACAGTTATGATCTTAGCGCGGTGTGTTTACAGGGTGCCCACCTGTGCGTCAGCGCAGCACAATAGCCAGATCGGAACACCAGCTGGTAACTTACCTAACTAAAGGAGCTACAATATGACTGTGTGTGTGGT
Source organism: Chanodichthys erythropterus (assembly GCF_024489055.1). NCBI lineage: Eukaryota > Metazoa > Chordata > Actinopteri > Cypriniformes > Xenocyprididae > Chanodichthys > Chanodichthys erythropterus. The sequence continues at coordinate 6,709,664 of NC_090223.1, forward strand.
TGAGTGTCACGTCGTCTAATTATAAGGTGAGTAACTTGTTTCTCTCTTGTAAATTATTGTATTTTTTAACTTGAGTGTGATAAACGTTTATGTTTAGGGTCCTCGTTGAGGCATTGCATCGCGCTCTCTCTCTCGCGCTCGCTCTCTCTCCAACTCGCGCTCTGGGCCGCGCTGCTGCTTTGGGGGTTGTCGACACCTCTGGTCCAGTGGCTAAGTGGGCTGGATATTTATTTTCTTTGTTTTCCTTTGGTGGTTATTTTCGGTTTGGGTTAATTTGTGTTTTTGTTGTATTGACATATTTTGTTTTACTGTCACCAACTCTCAGTTTGTGATTTTGACTTTGTGATAAGTCATTATTAATTGGAGTGACTTACCGCAATGCGGTATTCATGAATCTAGGTAATATTGCAATCTTGAGCCGTGATCAGTTCTGAGTTTGTGATCTTTGTTGTGACAGTATACCTTGTTTGTTTTTTTGTCTTTAATAGTTGTATTTTCTTTTGTACATTTATATTGTTTTGGCTTTGATTATATTGGTTTAGTATATTGATTTTGACTGTTTATTTGTTTATGTTGGTTTGGTTTGTTTTCTAAAAGTGATTTTTCCCTTTTTTTGTGTTTTGCAGGAGCTGAGTGTTCCTTGGGAGCGGGCTGGTGCTGAGTTGCACCGGCTTCACTTCAATACAGGTTGTCATTTATTGCTGTGTCACTATTTTTGGTCATTATTTGCAGTGATTTTTGTGGATGTGATTCTGATTGGCGGGATTTCTTTTTTTTTTTTTTTTTTTTTTTGTGCACTGAGTGCACCATACTAGCCCGCTTCTCATAAAGGAAGCCTCAGCCCCTGCATCGAATAATTTTTTTGTTGTTTTTTTTTTTTCCCTCGTTTGACTGAGACAATTTGAATGCTGTGTTTGGGGTTTTAAATTTTGTAAATTCTTTTAACCTTAATAAAAAGTTGTTTAAACGGAAACTCACGCCTCTTGCCCTTGTCTAAGTGGAACTTATTTGCGTGTTCTTTTGGTAAAATGGCGTAGTCATTACAAACCAGCCACTTGCTACACTTTGAATTTTCTTTTTGTGGTACTTGTAACGTCTGGATGGATCCGTTTAGAGTCAATAAACTTTGGAGTTTTCAGAACACTTTTAACCTGATGAACTTTGTTTGTAAATCACTAAATCGGCTCCGGGCAGCTGTGACTTTCGGCAGGTTTGTGGACCTGTGAGGGTAAACAGAAAACTCCAACTTCCTCACTTTGGTGACTTCAAAGGAACACTACCCCCCCAGAGACTGACCAGAACACATTCCAACACACACACACAGGCACACACAAAAACACACACACAGACACATACAGAAACACACAAACATACATTTTTGACTGTATATGTAAAATACAACTATGCTGAAATATATCCATCATGTATTTCGAGCGTATGCATGTTTTCTGGTGTTTAAATGAGTGTATTTGTGCTAGTGTTAGTTGTAATAAGGGAATTTTGTCTGTAAACCATAACTTCTTTTATATGCATTTCTGATCTATAGAGTTTGATCTCGTTTTAAAGCTCCGGACTCGAGCTATTCACTGAGAGATGTCACATAGCTGACAAATGCATTTTTCTATGTGTTTAATGATATTGTGAAGAAAGCACTCCATCTCGAAATCCGATCTGATAGTCGTAAAGTATGCAAATTCATCTAGGAGACCAAACAAAGAAAGAGCTTGCCCGCCAACTTTGCATCAATGTCATTGGCCATTCCACCTCAAGGAGGTGTGTCGGCCTATCTGTCATAAAAAGGAACACCAGGATTCTCCTGTGTGTGCTCCCGGCGGCCCTGAATCATTCACACGTGTTCTCCCGATTGTCTCACGAGCACCTCGTGCACATCTTTCCCGGACATCTCCGGTGACCACGCGCTGCCATCGCGCTCAGCTTCGGGACCGCCATCTTCCAGCGAAACTCAAGTCCTCAATTCAAACCTTCCCACGGAACGGAAGAAGCCAACGAACTGCACCAGCGTTAAACTGAAATTCGACACACACAACCAATGCAAGTATACTGCCGTTTCTCAATCTTAGATGATGAAACTGATTTCCGTGCTGGCTTAGGACTGTACATAGGTGTGTATATTCTTGTATATATATTTAGACGTATAACCTCTGTGTTACGGTAGACAGGAGACAGACACAGATGTAGCAGGTAACGGTTGTTTATTTGACCACAGTAGAGCAGAGGAACACACACAGGTAAGTGAACTGGTTGTAGAGAGGTTTGAGCTGGTGATATGAGGAATAGTTACTGTCCTTTCTTTGCAGATGGATACACGCTGGAGCTTGGAGATCGCTGGAGAACTTGGGAGCTGGTTGGAACACACACACACACACAGCAGACGGAGCACACAGAGGGAAGGAGGCACGCTGGAGACAGGTGAGTATTGCGGAGAGGAGTCCTTGAGGTAAGCATAACAATGAGTAGATGCAAACGAGACCGGACATAGAGTGCTGTGTGCGTGTGTGCTTTATAGTGCTGCTAATGAGTGGAGTGATGAGGTGCAGGTGTCGGTGATCAGTACTCTGGAGACTGTGAGCGTTGTGGTTGGGTGACGTTGGAACCTGACGTGTCTGTGACAGTACCCCCCCCTCCACGGCCCGCTCCAGAGGGCCGAGGACCCCGACGCCGTGGTGGTCGTTCTCTTCCCCGCGGTGCCGGTTTCTCAGAGTGACTGTCATGGAATGTCTGGAGTAAGTTGGGGTCTAAGATGTCGTTCCTTGGGACCCAGGAGCGTTCCTTGGGGCCGTATCCTTCCCAATCCACAAGATATTCCAGCTGACCACCACGACGCCGGGAGTCCAAGATCTCACGAACCTCATACGCAGCTCCATCCTCCAAGATGAGTGGAAGGGGGGGTTCGGCGGGAGCCACGTCAGGTCCTGTGGGAAGAACAGAAGGGTGGTGAGTTTTCAGCAGTGACACGTGGAAAGTGGGGTGTATACGATACCCTTGTGGAAGACGGAGCTGATAGTGACTGGGCTGACCTGCTTGACGATGGGGAATGGGCCAATGAACCTGGGACTCAGCTTTCTGCAGGGCAGACGCAGTCTGATGTCCCGGGTGGATAGCCAAACCAACTGACCAGGCTGGAAGACTGGGGTGTTGGAACGTCGGAGGTCGGCTACCATCCTGCGTCTGCGCAAGGCTCGTTGCAGTTGATGGTGTGCTGAGTCCCAGACCCTCCCGCTCTCTCGGAATCAGTAATCCACTGCCGAAACGTTGGAGGGTTCCCCATCCCAGGGGAACAGTAGGGGGTTGGTAGCCGAGTACGCACTGGAACGGTGTGAGCCCTGTAGTTGACTGACGGAGAGAGTTTTGGGCGTACTCGGCCCAACCCAGGAACTGGTTCCAAGAGTCCTGGTGGTCATGACAGAAGGTACGGAGGAAGTGGCCAATCTCCTGTACCTTCCTCTCCGTCTGCCCGTTCGACTGTGGGTGGTATCCGGAAGTCAGGCTAACGGCCACACCTAGGAGGGAGTAGAACGATTTCCATACTCTGGATATGAACTGGGGGCCTCGGTCGGAGACTATATCTTCTGGAATTCCAAAGTATCTGAAGACTTGGTTGAAGAGTGTTTTCGGCGGTCTCCATGGCAGTGGGTAGTCCTGGAAGTGGGATCAGACGGCATGATTTTGAGAAGCGATCCACAACAACTAGGATGGTGGTATTTCCTTCTGAGACAGGGAGATCAGTAATGAAATCCACTCCTAGGTGTGACCATGGGCGATTGGGAACGGGCAGCGGAAGGAGTTTCCCAGCTGGCAGATGACGAGGAGATTTGGAGATGGCACACTCCCGACAGCCCTGCACGTACCTTCTGACATCCGAAGCTATCCCTGGCCACCAGAAGTGTTCCTTAAGCAACGAGAGGGTCTCATTGACCCCCGGCTGACCAGTGCCAAGTGACGTGTGAGCCGGTGTAATTAAAGCGTGAGAAAAACATGGCCCAGTGAGCTTGTCTAGGGTTCAGTCTCTTAGCTGATCGAAGATATTCAAGGTTTTTATGGTCAGTCAATACCAGGAACGCGTGCTTGGCTCCCTCCAGCCAATGCCTCCACTCTTCCAAGGCAAGCTTAACAGCAAGAAGTTCCCTGTCACTGATGGAGTAGTTGACTTCCGCCGGGCTGAGCTTGCGGGAAAAGAAGGCGCATGGATGGAGTCTACTTGGCGTCCCCTGCTGCTGCGACAACACCGCTCCCACTCCAGTCGTTGAGGCGTCCACTTCGACGACGAATTGTTTCTCTGGGTCTGGATGTACAAGCAAGGGAGCGGTGGTGAAGGCTTCTTTGTGTTGGTTAAAGGCGTTGGTGGCTGCCAGGGTCCAGGACAGAGACTTGGGTTGATTGCGGAGCAGGCTGGTAAGTGGATGGGCGATGGAACTGTAACCTTTGATAAATCTTCTGTAAAAGTTGGAGAATCGTTAGAGTTCTTTTATAGTTGTGGGTTCTGGCCAGTTGGAGATGGATTCCACCTTCCTCTCGTCCATCCGGATGCCACTGTGGTCTATGTTGTAACCCAGGAAAGAGACGGAAGGTTGGTGGAATGAGCACTTCTCTGCCTTGAGGAACAGGTTGTATTGACGTAGACGGGCAAGGACCTCCACAACGTGTCGGCAATGTTCGGCCTGGCTCCGGGAGTAGATGAGTATGTCGTCGATGTAGACTAGGACAAAGCGATGGAGAAACTCCCGGAGCACCTCATGAATGAAGTCCTGGAATACGGAGGGGGCATTGACCAATCCGTACGGCATAACCAGGTATTCATAGGGGCCAGTAGGGGTGATGAAGGCGGTCTTCCACTCGTCCCCCTCACGTATCCGGATGAGGTTGTACGCACTGCGGAGGTCCAGCTTCGTAAACACAGTGGCACCACAGAGATGTTCCAGGGCCGCTGGGACGAGAGGAAGGGGATACCTGAACTTGACAGTTATTTTGTTGAGGGAGCGATAATCAATACATGGCCGCAAGCCTCCGTCCTTTTTAGCCACGAAGAAGAAACTGGAAGCAGCAGGGGAAGTAGACGGCCTGATGTAACCTTGGGCGAGGGCTTCCTTGATGTAATCCTCCATGGCCTTCTCCTCCGGGATGGAAAGAGGGTATATCTTACCCTTTGGCACTGGTTCACCCGGAAGCAGGTCGATGGCACAGTCCCATTGCCTGTGTGGAGGCAGCTTGGAAGCCCGTTGTGGGCAGAAGACATCGCTGAAGGGGGCGTAACACTTGGGGATATCGACAGAGCATTGTTCGACTGGACTTTCGATGGACGTGGCGCAGAGAGTGAGGTCAGGCAGAGGAGTCGGTGGAAGAGGAAGTTCAGCCAGACAATGAGAGAAGCATGTGTCGCCCCACTTCAGGATTTCACCCGTTTTCCAAGAGATGGTAGGATTATGCTGCTCCAACCAGGGGCGCCCTAGAACCACGTCAGCAGTGGAATCCTCCAGAACCAGCATATGAGCCTCTTCTCGGTGTAGTAAACCCACTTGAAGTGTTACAGGTCCAGCCACGGTGCGGACGCGCTTACGGCTCAGGAGTCTGCCGGTTATTGAGCTGATCTTGTAGGTGGTCGGAGACGGAGTGGTCTTGAGACGTAATTGACGACAGATGGCGCCGGAGACGAAGTTGCCGGCTGACCCCGAGTCGATGAGCGCGACCACTGTAAGGGAGACATTGGCGGCAGTAAGATTGACGACAGTAGTGAGTGGTTTCATTTTATGAGTAGCGGGAATAATAGCACTCACCAGGGGTCGCGGCGGTCGTGTGGGGCATGCTGCAATCACATGCCCAGGTTCTCCACAGTAGAGACAGAGATGAAGGGTCAGCCGACAGCGGCATTCTTCAGAAGATAAACGGGAGTTTTCCACTTCCATTGGTTCTTGGGCTGGTTCTGGGGAGCTGACGGGTTCGGATCGGCAGAGGAATACGTTGGAAAGGGACTGGTCCTGGTGCTCCTGGATGCACGCTTGCATGCGAGTGGCGCAGCGTATGGAGAGCTGGATGAACTTTTCAAGGCCGAAGGAGTCCTCGCATGCAGCGAGATGCAGCCGCACCCGAGGTTCTAATTCTTGTCGATAGGTTGTTATCAGGGCTTGTTCATTCCATCCGCTGATTGCTGCAAGCGTTCTGAATTGCAAAGCATAGTCGTAAATAGACATTGATCCTTGTTTTAAATTATAAAGTTTCTCACCAGCTGAAGAATCCGTGATCGGTTTCCCGAACACTTCCCCGAAGTGGGAAATAAATGCCGAGTAGGATTGGGTTACAGCGTCCCGCTGGGACCAGATGGAGTCGGCCCATTTTAATGCTTTGCCGCTGAGTTGAGAAATGACGAACGCTATCTTAGAGGTGTCACTCGGGTACAGGTGCGGCTGCATCTCCAGGACCAGTGTGCATTGCAGCAGGAATCCGCTGCAATCCTCCGCCGATCCTGAGAAAGGCGCCGGTTTGGCCATGGGACTGGCGTACAGTGGTAACGAAGGAAGACTGTTGACATTGTCGGTGGTGTTCGCTGGTGCAGGTGAAGGGACAGTGACTGGAGATGCCGGTGGTGGATGGGTGGTAAGTGTGTGCCGTAGCGCATCCACGAGTTCCTGGAAGGGGTCCGGCTGGCTCATACTGGGTCTGCGGTGTAGGTCCGGTCTTCTGTTACGGTAGACAGGAGACAGACACAGATGTAGCAGGTAACGGTTGTTTATTTGACCACAGTAGAGCAGAGGAACACACACAGGTAAGTGAACTGGTTGTACAGAGGTTTGAGCTGGTGATATGAGGAATAGTTACTGTCCTTTCTTTGCAGATGGATACACGCTGGAGCTTGGAGATCGCTGGAGAACTTGGGAGCTGGTTGGAACACACACACACACAGCAGACGGAGCACACAGAGGGAAGGAGGCACGCTGGAGACAGGTGAGTATTGCGGAGAGGAGTCCTTGAGGTAAGCATAACAATGAGTAGATGCAAACGAGACCGGACATAGAGTGCTGTGTGCGTGTGTGCTTTATAGTGCTGCTAATGAGTGGAGTGATGAGGTGCAGGTGTCGGTGATCAGTACTCTGGAGACTGTGAGCGTTGTGGTTGGGTGACGTTGGAACCTGACGTGTCTGTGACACTCTGTATTCGTAGTTTGCATATATTAAAACGTTATTCACGCTCGATTGTTCTGTTTGTTCTTTCAACTGAAGACCAAGTCACTTTAACGTTTTTCGATCGTTTTATGCTTTGATGCTATAATAGCAAGTTATTTTCATGGCCAGAGAATAACTCCGTTCATAATATTCTATGAGAAGCAGTGGTTTGCTGGACGAGCTGGTAGCTGGTAGTTTCCCCCTTGGGTCAATATGTGCATAATAACTCATAGAACCCTATGAATTATTATATTCATATTCAACCCATAAATTGTTTAATAACTGCTACATCGTTACAGTATTGCTTTATTGTTTTTGTTAACATTAGTTAGTGTAATCGTTTACAACATTAATTACTATTAGTCCATATGGTCCAAAAATAGAAATGAACAATTGTATTTTGATAAAAATATATACAATAGTAATGAATGCTATGAAAATAAAGGTCTTAGTTTATTGTTAATGAAGTTACTAATAAGAAATAAAACTTTAGTGTTTTTTATCTACCTTTCTCCTCCCTCCATCATGTTTCTGTCTGAACATGGTGCTTTACTGCTTTGACGGTGGTATTATAAGACTGTATAATCTTGATTTTTCATTTGGGCAAATCTCCTTGTCATGGTCAACAGCTGGAAATACTGTCAGTATTTAGCATCTTGAACACACTGACTGTGTCAGGAATTACTTCTTTCTCCTTCCTTCTGTTCCCAGGTCTACAGTTTCCCTCTGCAGGAATTTGTGGAGGCCTTCAGTGATGGACAGAAGTCTATGAAACATCAGCAGCATGTAGACAGTGTTAAAGTTGCTGAGTCTGGACCGGAAGCCTACAGACATTGGTGTTGAAATCTTGTCAAGACATTGCAGAATTGTTGATCACAGCATTCTCAGACTTCACCTGACATGCCCAACGTGTTGTTGACAGCTGTACCAGCTCAGATGATTGTAGGTCAAGCTGTTTTTGAACATCAGTAAACCTTTGGTGATTAACGAGAGATTCACTGAAAAATGAATAAAGACTCTCCAGTAAATCAGAAAAGTTGGTGGCTTCCTGCATGCATTTCCCAGCACAAGATTTAACTCAAGGCTATAGCAGTGAAGGTACACTTCTTCTGGACGATGTTCTCTGAAACGGGTCTGTACGCTCCTCACAGCTCCATCTTGTGCAACACACATAAGATGGTCAATTGTGTGTGATTTCAGTGTTTGCTCTGTTGCATCAGTGATGGAAACCAAACAGTTTGCTGAAACCAAGAAAATTTGAATTTCTCATTTCTTTTATGGTGCTTTCTGTGACCTCTTCAGAAATACACACAATCATTTCATTCTGTGATGAGAGAGACAGGAAGGTAGCATGGGATGGAGCATTGTGCTGCTGTAGAAATGGGTCAAACTGTGGGAGAAGATTCAGGCACTCAAGGAAGTTTCCCTGATTTTGGCTCTGTTCATCATGTCCACAGAACACAATCCCCTGCTTCCCCAGAAATGACATCACAGCAACAACACGATGGAGGTATTCACGTCTCTCAGTTATTCTCCTGCGCCGGCTCTATGAAGCTGTTCTGTAATATCTCCAGCATGTCATGGAAGCCTTATGAAGGCTACTCTGTTCCTGCTCTTTTTCCAGTTGGAGAAACCTGCACTTGCTAATGTGTCTTTGCTGTTTCGAATATGATGCTTCCCAAAGAGACGACAGGAAAAGCAGAATGCAGGATTTCTGGATAGGGAAGAATACTCACTGAAATTCATCTAGCCAGTTCTTACTAAAAGATCTCTGCTGTGTTAGAAACTGGGTAAAGGGATGCTTTTTCAGCTTCTCTTGTTTTGGACCTGTCTGCAGTAAATCTTCGCCCATTCTTCATGCACATATTCTGTTTTAATGGCTTTTCTTACTTTATACACACACACAAACACTTAAAGACAAGTATAATTTTAAACGCAGGGCTCTATACATTTTTAAAGGAGCACTTATGCATGCATTTACATTGCACTTACTAATTGCATAAATAATCTCATAAGAGTAATGTATCAAATATAAAAATTGGAATACAGAAATATAAAATTATAATGGTATTTTGAAATATGGAAGTAAAATTGCTACTGGTTTAATGAGTAAATCAGTCATTTATTCAGTCGATTAAGTCAAAACAGATGATTCATTCATGAAAGAAGAAAGATGAATGGGTCAGTGAATCATTGACTCGCCAGGTTTGTTCAAAAACGCAAATTAATTCAGTAAACACCGCTGTGTTGCTGCAGATATGCACAACATGTCTGGAACTATTTTCGTAAGTAAAATATTTATTTTTTTATTATCTTGTTTATTGAATTGTTGCCCTGACAATGAATCATCATTTAAAACCAAATAAGAAAACCTGTAAAACCTATAACAAATATCTATATCTGCTGCTTCACATTGACATGGATCAGTAGCAATCTAATTTGAGAGATACAGTGAGTTAGAGATCCTGAAGCTGTTGCATCTTGGAGTTTAAGTGCTGGGTGGGGCTGTTTTACTTCCTTTTTTTTTTTTTTTTTTTTTTTTTGAAGAAGAAGAAGAAGAACTTTGAAATATCCATTTTAATGTTCAAATAAGCTGATCTACACACCAAAGGAACCGGCTGGCTCCAAAAGATCTAATCTCATTAGCTTCACTTCTCATCGATGGTTGGTCAGTTTACATGTCAGTCAGAAGCTCTAGCCTCAGTGGGTGGTTTTTGCCGAGAGTGAATGGCAGCGTAACTTTTCAGAGTAAGATTTGCTCTCTGCACTGTATGTGTGCAGCAAATCTGCAGCTCCAATAGAAATAGTTTTAATGCACATGAAAACTCAGTGATGGTGGTGCGTACAAGGCATGGTAAAAACGTTCAGGGCTTCACTGAAAACATTCAGGCTTCTAGAGCCGCCCCTGTGGGACACCACCATACTGGCCTACATGTCACGTCACTTTATGTATGGTATAAAAGGCTGGATGTCTTTCATTTTTTTTTAAACTCAATGAAAACAAAACAGAGATTATTACATTTGGACTGACTGAAACTTTTAATCTTGGTCTCGTATAATAAAACGGTGGTGAAGAATCTGAGTGTTTTATTTGACAAAGCTATTAAATTTGATGAGCAAATAAATGCAGTTGTCAAATCCAGCTTTTTCCACTGGAGACTTCTGGATAAAGTCAACACGTTTCTCTCTTTTAAGGAGCTTGAGAAAGTCATTCATGTCTTTATTTCTTCAAGTCTTGATGATTGTAATTCTCTGTATAGAGGAGTTAGTCAGACAGCGTTGTCACGTTTGCAGCTGCTTGATGCTGACAGGGACGTGAAAACAAGAGCATTTTACCCTGATTTTATCTTCTCTTCATTGGTCACCAGTGCGTTTCTGAATAGAATTGAAGCTTCTGTTGTTTGTTCTCAAGTCTTTAAATGGGTTGGCACCACCTTACCTCACAGACCTTTAAAACAGCAGACATCTACTAGATCTCTTAGTTCCTCTGATCAGCTGCTTTAATTGTTTCTAGATTAAACTCAGGGGTGACGGATCTTCTCTGTAGCTTCATCTAGACTGTGAGATCTTTTACCCTCACATGTTAGAGCGGATCCAACTATATCTAGTGTTAAAACTCTTTTATTATCTCAAGCTTTTAATTCTACTGGTTATTGAGGACTGTTTCACACTGAATTTCTGTGAATTTCTGAGACTATATCATTTCCTCATGAACACAATCATCACAGTCTCCAGAATAAAGTGTTTGTCTTGATCATGTAGCTGTTGAAATCTCTGAATATGAAGATAATTGTTGATCATCAGATGTTTGAGTGACTCTATGTCCAGTATCAGGAATAATACAGTATGATCTGTATGTATCAATACACAACTCTGAGATCACAACGTGAATGTGTGCAAGAATAAACTGAGCATGTTCAAATCAACTCTTTCCAGACTAATTCCACTAAATGTCTTTAGAGAAAATCCAGATTTCTTTACCTGTGAGAAGTGAAGAGAGAATGATCAGTCCCAGCAGACACACATCACACTGATCAGCCATTTTCTGTTTCTGTCAGTCTTTCTCTTCATTATATAGTTACAGCTCTTTCTTCAGACAGGAAGGGCTGGTAGAGTCTAAAGAAAGAACTTCCTCTGATCTGAACTGAGTGTTGAAATTCTGGTATATAGTTGTTATTTAGTGACACAATGCCAATGCATAATGGAGAAGTGTTGTTTTGTTCTTCACTGATGTTTAAATGTAATGTACAGTACACTTCTACTGCGTCTATAGTGAGGAAACGGATCTGCTCGTGAGCGAGGTTAAAGCGTGTGAGAAGATCATCTACCTAGAAATGTACTCTTTTTTCACCTGGGGGGCAGCGAGGTGGAACGCAAGGGTCCGACCCGGGAGGCATAGTGTCCTGGAGTAGAGGCAGTGACTGTGATGTAGCTGGAGATGCGTGAGGAGGAATCATGTCATCCAACTGCAAACTCCTGCATTGTGGTGAAAGAAGAGGAGGATGAGAGAGTGAGGAAGTATAGCACTGTGAAAACACACCTCTTGTGTGTAAGAAATCTGCTCAGAAACTCTTTTGCAAAACAAAACTGAAGATTCTCCACCTGGTCCTCCTCCAGGAGAAAGAGTTGAGAGTTGACTGAGCTGGGCTGTGTCGCCTTCCTGCAGCAGCTCAACAGACCTCGTCTGAACAAGAGCCTACATGGTGACGTTCATCACCCTGAGGGGAAGGTCCATCGCCGTACACAGTTTCTGCATCAACCCGAGTTCAGAACTACCTTCATGCAGCTCTTTTGGTGCTTCAGACTGGTGTACCTGCAGGAGGACCATAGCATGCAAGGTGGAGGCAGCCTGTCCGGAGGCATGATAAGCTTTGGTGGCAAGAGCGGCCGAGAACTTACAGGCCTTACGGGCTTAAATGCACCACAATTGCATGCTCCACCTGAGGATTACTCTGGGTTCAAGCCAAAGTTCAAGCTTGGAGCCCTCCTTCAGACAGCACACCAGATAAACACTATATCTGATTTGATGCAAAAACAAAAAAGAAAAGAAAACTTTGCATCAGATTTTTGAATGACAATTTGACACACATTTGACTCATGATTGCTATTTTCAAAGATGCATTGACACTAAAACTATACAGCAAGCAAACACATTAAAGGAAAGTGAATCATAAAATAATGAGTGTCCAGATAAAGTTCATTTGTTTGTTGTATCTCTGCAATTATGAATATGGAATCATCATCATACAGATTATTCAATAATAATAATAAAGTGTGAATGAAGTTTTATAGTGACATTATCATCTATTCCAGAGTCAAGACTTTCTCACAATATTAAGATGGTTGATATCCGTCCTACACTTCTGTAACTAAAATAGTGAATTAATTATAGCAGTTTTGGTGATTTCATATCTGTGATCTCACTGTTGAGGTTTGGAAACACGTTACTCAGAACTCAGTTAGTTTAACCACACAGAGCAGTGATCATCTCTGAACCAGTTTAGACTGAATCATTCTGATGTCACTTCCTCTGTAGTGATGCACTACATTCAACTCTATCTTTCAGTTAACAATAGCATTAGTTCAGCCTGTTTAATGCACTGAATTTGAACCCAGTTTTAATTAAAGTAACCAAAAAGTTTACTGTTTCTAACATTCATCTGAAATACATTTTCAAAGAAATGTATCAACAAAAACTTCTTCTGGAAGTCGTTAATAAAAAAAATAGTTTTGCTAAATGGAAATAGGAGAAATGGTGTAAAAAGTCCACAAGTTGCATTTAAATGAACACGCATTTTATTGGTAATGACAGTCATACGTCATGACGACAGACGTAACACGACACTGTCATTATTTTTACGCCATCTAGAGGGCGCATGACTTAAAAACGTAAATATAGGTCATAAGGTGCTTGAAAAATGACCTATAGTAAAACATTTCACTGTAAATTTACAGTAATTAGAAAAAAAAGTCCTGTAAATGAACAGTAAAACACTGGCAGCACAGTTGCACTGAATTAAATCTACAGATAACTCATTTTATTTGACTGACTCATGTTGGCCAGCTGCCATTTAAGTTTATAAACTAGTATTTAAACACCCGGTTTCACAGTCAAGGCTTAAGTTAGTCCTAGTTTGAGCTGTTTAGACTGAAATCATGTCTTAAAATATGTCAGAGTCATTGTTTTTTTAAGGCTCGTTTATAAAAGCTACTTAAATGTCCTAATTGAACTCAGACCTAATCATGTTTTTGTTTGTTTCTTCTGTCATTTATGAGATCCAAAACTCCCTAAACTGCAGCGCTCCATATCTCTCCGTTCAAATCCTCCTTGCAACTGCAAACGGTTGAAGAGTTATGGTAATACGACGACGACACAACCGGTTTGAAAGGGTTAACACCATGATTTCAGTGCACACTCGATCACCAACCGGCCCTGTTTCCCTGGTCAGGTTATCAGGAGAGTCCTCTGAAGTTCCAGCTGTAAACCATATTGAGGAAAGTGAGGGGGTCTGGGATCAGCTCATGTCCATCTCCAGAGGACAGTTCAGAGACATGAGAGGATATGTGTAAAACACAATACATATATTTGTTTTCGCTCAGACTGACCTTTGTATTTGCACATCACTTTCTGTTTGTTTGCGTGTCGAGTTTTCCTTTGCAAAGCAGATCATGTTTGTTTGTGAAATGCTGGATTTGTTTGTTTAATTATGGCACAATATTAACTCCATAAATAAATCCTTAATTTACAGTCTGTTGATACGTCTTTCTAACATTCACACTGTTTTACAGAATTTATTAATTCAGAGTGAAACGATTCAGGTTTTACTTCAGCTATACTAGAGTATTTCACTAGTTTCTGTATTTCTTGGAAATACAATGTATGAAAAAGTACAAAGTACAATGTATTTGAAGTTCAAAATAGTTCAAATAAGAGACAGAGAGAAATGCGCTGACTGTCCAGCAGGTGGCGCCAGATCTGAACTCTCACTGATGACCTTTGAACTCAATTAAACAATTAAACTAAAGTCAAGGAGACACAAAAACACAGTGGCTGCATCCGAAACCGCATACTTCTCTACTATATAGTAGGGGAAAAGCAGTAGGCGAGCGAAAAAGTATGTCAGAATCCGAGAAATTCATAAAAGAGTAGGCGAGAACTACCTGGGTGATGTCTAATTCTCGCCATCAAAGTGGATTTACATTAATTCCAAACCATATACATCATAAAGTTGATTACTAAATGTTTATTTAACATCTGACAGGAAAATGTTCAATAAGTAGCCTATTGCAGGTAATGAGTACATCACAATATGAAATATACATCTTGAGTGATGTGTGCTATTATGTAGAATTCACTGTCTGTTCCCAACACTTTACATGAATGGAAGTAAATGTACAGGAATGAATGTAAATAAACAAATGTACAAGTAACTAGATCTAAGTTATCTATTTTATTTGTCCGTTAGTACTGTTGGTAAATTATATACAGTTGGATAAGAAGTGAGTTAACACATAAACATGTAAATGTAGCACATAAATCTCAGAGGAAACATGAATCTTGTCTGGATGTTACAGTGACAGATGATCACATGTGTGTTTATCCAGTGGAGAGAGGCTGATGAAGGAATGATGGCGTCAATGGCTTTGAGTGAGTACACTACAGAAATTAATACAAATCTATTTAAATATTAACTTGTAGTTTATTTTAATTACTGTAATTTCAAACAGAGTTATTACAGCACTTCTGATTCTTGATGTGGTATGTTTGCCTGCAAGGCAAGGTGATGGCGGCATTTGTGGGGGAAAGAAACCTGAATAATGACTGAATTTATATGTTTGGCTGAACTAACCCTTTAAGCCCCCAAATAGAAACTGTATGTATGCATTTATATTATGGTAGTACCTTGAAAAGGTAAACTTTAAGAAATAATCAGCTTTATTGAGTGTTTGTGCCCAAGACACTAACAAAAAAGGATTTACAAAAATCACATTTACATTTATTTACATGTTTGCTTTTGGCAGATGCTTTTATCAAAAGTGACATACAGTGCTCTTATTACAGGGATGATCCCCATGGAGTAACCTGGAGTAAAGTGTCTTGATTAAGGATGGTGACAGCTGCGGAGATCGAACCCGGAGATTTAGCCCACTACACCACTAAAATAATAAAGCTGAAACAAAAAAATAGCACGTAATTGTAAAAATATTGAATGAAATATGTCAGGAAACAGAATTCTGACATGAATTATTAAACGTTTCAATCAGTTTAAATGTTTTACATGTAGTCTTGTTCATGGAGAGCACATGAATGTTTGGAGCAGACACAGCAGCAGCCAGATTGACCCACACATCTTCTCCCTCTCTTGCTTCAAGGTTGTGGGGTTCAGGGGTCCATCATCATCTTCCTCATCCTCTGGATCAAAGATGTCCCCATTGAGAGGAGCAGCAGTGAGGGACATTATAGATGGCAAAGACAGGTGAAGGTGCAGAATTGGCACAGCTGTGTGAGATGGCAGATATGCTGTTTGTAAGAACAAGTTTGAATAAAGCTTTGTTTCATGTGTTGTTGATTGTATATGTATTTATTTATTGTGATGATTACTTTTATTCATTCTATAACTAATTTATGTTTCCTATTGTCCGTAAATAAAATATATTTATTTTATTCATGCATTAATTCATTGCTTGACTGTAAATTGAGATGTGTTCACCTTGGTTGTATTTGTCTAGTGTTTATTCATGCATAGCTATGTCATATGAGAAAACATTACAATTTGCTTGTTTTAATAATACATTATTTTCTGTAAAAAATTAATATGATTAAGTATTGGTCAGCATTTATTATTAAGTGTTTGGGTGGTCTAGCAATTCTGTTCATTCTGGGGTAATCTTTAGTAGTAATACATCGGTCTTCTCCAAAGGTGAGATCTTCAAGCAGCTGTCCGACATCTCCTTTGTGCAGATATTGCAAATGCTGATGAAAACCGTACAAGGTAGCGTTGTCAAGTTACTGGTGCTGTGAGGTGTTAGTGCACCTGTCACTCATATCTTTTTTATTATATTATTATTGCAGAACTAACAATGAGCAATCATAATGACAAAAAAAAAAAAAAAAAAAAATTATATACACAGAAAAAAGCACAATGACAAGGTTAATTATCAGAATAATTCAACATAAGGCTTCAAAATATATATATATATATATATATATATATATATATATATATATATTATAAGCCTAAGGGATGAAACGACAGTTAAATTCAATGAGAAAAAGGAAAACAGGAGATTTAAGCCACTTTTGCTTGTGGATAAAATTGTATGCATATAAAATAAAGAAATTAACAACATATTCAAGAGATCGCGATTTTGGGTTTTCATCATTATATATATATATATATATATATATATATATATATATATATATAGCCTATCTTTAAGGATAAAACTGTGGGTCAGATTAGTAGGGTTAAAAAAATTCAAGATATTTACAGATATGAATTAAACCTGTTGTAAAGTTGTTGCGCTTGTGATAACGTCGTAGGTCACATGATAACGTCAACATGGCGGATTATATCCGGATCACATTCATACTCAACGAGATTAGTACCTACTCTTTTAGGCTCGAAAAGTAAGTACTTACTGAAATTAAGTACCTACTCAGCGAGTAGGCGATTTCGGACGCAGCCAGTGTGAATCCCATCATGTCTGGAAAGGATGTAGTGATGGGAAACACTAATGTTGTACAGATTTATTCCAATAACAGATTTCACAGATTGACTTATTTCACAGATGAATTCAGTTTAATGACAATAACACAAATCAAGAAATAACGTGTTTGGTCACTAATGAATCTGTCACTGAACTCTACACATCTTCTCTTTCGCTAGTTTCCCTGTAGCTCTGAATGCAAGACGAACTGCCGCCTTACGTCTGATTCCTTTGCTCTCAGCCTCCTTTATTGCGCTCTCTTTCTCCTCAGAAATCGTCACAAGTTGGTCATAATCTGCTAGGTACAGATGAGCAACAGCACCATTCAGCGCTTCACGTCGAGACTCCTCTTCTAATCGACGGTATATTTTCTGCCATTCGGATTGAGTGACTCGTTTGAGCTGCAGTTCGTACTGCTTCACTTTCTCATTCAGCTTCAGCTTCTGAATCTCCCTAATGTGTATCTCAGTTTCAGCAAACATCTCGTTTGTAAAGTGTCCTCCATTCTCTTCCACCATCTTCTCTATTTTACTCATGAGATCTTTGATTTGTGGGTAACCAGCAGACTCGTTGTCTAAACAGAAGAATCTGTTTCCACAGCTCTCTACAAGCTCTTTAAGATCTGGATCACTATCCTGTAGAAACTGCTCAATGGTTGTATTTTTATTTTCTAACTGATCTTTGTGAGTGAAGATGATCATGGTGTATTTTTCCATCTCTTCTCCAAACACTTCTTTCAGCTCTTTTATGGTGTTTTTCTCCTCCTCAGTGAATCGACCCACTTTAATCACGATAATGAAAGCGTGTGGTCCAGGTGATGAGTAAGTTATGCATTTCGCTATTTCAGTTAGAATCTCCTCTTCACTGAGTTTAGTATCATAAAGTCCAGGCGTGTCGATCACTGAGATCTGTTTACTAATCCTCTCTGTAGTTTCTGACTGACACTGTTTAGTTTCAGAGTTTGAACTAATGGAGGATTTGAACACGTTTCTGCCGATGATGGTGTTTCCAGTGGCACTTTTTCCAACTCCAGTTTTTCCCAGCAGAACCAGCCTGAGGTCTTTCCTCTCAGGAACCACATTAATCTCATCATGATCTTCAGCTGGAGACTCTCCTGACACTACAACAGAAACATCAAATAACACTATTGTGCTGTTAAAATATCAATAAACTTCAGTGTTACATTTACATTTAATGCACTTGATGCTCTTAGTTAATGTGAAGATGAAATTTAACTAGTTAATTAATAACTAATATTATGAAATTAATTTGCAACAAATCATGTTACAGTCGATATCAGGAATGTCCTTGCTTTCACTTCTTCTTCGTTTCATGATATACTTCTCCGTCTTCATTCCTTCAATCTTCTGCAGTCGCTCTAGATCTGCATGATTTTGTAGATGTTCATCAGTGGTCTCATCCAGATCCTCCAGTTCATCTCCATGTGTGAACAGAATCATGATGTACTTCTGAACTTCAGGACCAAACAAACTCTTAATGAAATCCAGGATCTCTTCCTCATTTCCCACAGGTTCCTCTAGAAGAAACGATTAAGTGGGTATTTTGTGAGCTCATCTAAAGTGAGGACTGTTTATGCTTTGTAAAGCTTTTATAAATGAGATTTAAAGGTTCATTGATCTTCTGCTGTTCTCTAATGTTTTAAACTTAATTCAGGTGCTGCTGATCAGTATTTGGGTGATTGGGACGATCCGGTGACAATGTGTGTTGAGTGTTGGTGGTGGGAACTGACTGACACTTACGATAGGATAAATGTACCCAAAATCAAAACTTAATAAGACTTTAAATGAAATGAACTATTTAAATGAATCGATTGACAACATTTCTTTTGGCAAATCAAATGAGTTTTTACAATGTGTTGTATTAAGCTGTATATGCCTAGAAATATGGGTGTATAAATGAATTGTAAAGCACAATCGTTACGGACACGAGGAGGCTCTACGAGGAGATCGGAGACAACGGAATACAAGTAGTAGCCTACAGGTGTGAGTGAGGGCAGGTGTGCCAGGGAGGATCATGGGAAATGCGGTCCGGGAATGACAGGAACTGTAACAACAATGTGAAGGAATATGTGTGTTTCCATTTCCATTTTGTTTTATTAAGACTGCAGAGTAATACAGATACATGTTGTCTGGTGGAAAAAAATGGAAGAAGATTAAGAAAACTAGTCTTTATTTAAAAGAAGATTTGAAAGAGAGACTTATTTATTTTGCACAGAGAGAAGCTAATAAGTGTCTGACAGCAGAAATGAGACAGCACAAGCTTTAATAGCCTGTGAGAATGCATATGAGAATACTGTTAGACAGTGTGGAATATAATATGTAAGTAAATATTGTAATTAAATAATAATTACTGTGAATAAAAATGCTTTAAGGGCAAATGAGCTAATAATAATCAATGGAGAGATATATGTGACCAATGTATGTTTGAGAGACAGTCCTCACTATTTTCCCTGGTTCTTTACAGTGCAATAAAATCCATGCAGGATCCATCCACTCCAGCTCCACTCTTTCTTTCTTTTTCTTCTTTTTTTTTAACTCAAGCTCCGCCTTCAGTGGCGCTTGATGACGTAGCAGTCGAGATATGCACCCTTAGTAGGACGCAGCAGAGAAATTAAGAAAAAAATAGGACGCTGCCTTAATATTGAAAAGCGATTTGACCGTATTGATCATCTATCTTTGGCGGCTGATGACGTCACAGCTCGCGCGTTTTTACAGTCTATGGTTTTTCCCTCATTCAGTTTCAGCGTCGAGTCTTCTGAGGTGAGTCCAGCGGTATTTCTCATATTTACACGATCATCAAACACACTTTATACAGTTTGATCAAGCGACAGGCTCATTTCTGTGTTGTTTTCATCGAGCACAGCGATACTTGTGCGTCTTTTCTGTCGTCTTCCTGCTGAAATAAACATTTAGTGCAGCATGTGAGGAAAATATGATGAATTCATTCAGACCTGAGCGATTTTGTGTTCGTTTGTGTGATTGTTTCGATGAACTGTTTCTGAATGTCAAGTCAAAAGTTAGTTTGAGATCTGTGAGGGGAATTGATGTGAATCGATCTCAAGTGTTGCTTCCGCCATTTTATTTATAGCTGTAAACATTAGGCTAACTATTGCTTTGTGGTGTTCTTTATTTCTAAAGTTTTTATGATCATCATCAATTTCAGTACAAAACTAACATGTTAATGATCTTATTACATTGCAGTTATTAGAAAATCCAGCTATGTTAAGATGAAAATATGTTGTAATATTAAGCTGAATGTTATTAGTGTTTGTTCTAAAACAGTTCTTAGATGTGTTATTTAGCATAAAACATTTGCATCCTTTTGTTTTGTGCAAATGTAAGTAATATTGTGTTTATTTTGTGTAGACCTAGCCATCTGATTTATCTCGTATACTAGGATGCATTTGGTTAAAGTACACATGAAATCAAAATTGACCTCCAACCGTTAGTCTGCTATGAGTGAGAGATGGAGAGGAGGAGCGCTAAAGTAAAACTCTGCCCTCTATCCAATATTCTGTTTCACTTGGAAATATGTCACAACACTGGAGAAAAGACGTTTGCAACTTCTGGTTCACATGGACTTTAAGAATTAACGCATTTTAAAGCATGCCAGTTCCATCAGCAAATGACAGCGGTTTTCAGGGAGAGCGAGGAGTTTTCAATTACAAAACATTATTAAAAATGGACAAAAACATGGCGAAATTAAGAGAGGAGGCGATTGAGTTTATTTTTGATGACACTTGGGAGGAGGCTGAGTGGGACTCTTCAGACCCGGAGTCTGCATACTCAAATGTTGAGGAGGCGTATGCTGCTGGTGTTGATCCAGACGTGGATTGGTAAGTGAATCTTGTCCTTTTTTTTTTCTAATTAAGCTGTGAGAAGTGTCAGTAAAATATACATAGATTCAGTGTTTCAGTTCAAAACACCACGTGTTTGCGTTCATGTGTTTTAGGGCTGGGCGATATATATCGCACGCGATTGTCACGCGCATTTCTTCAGTAAAGCCGATTCCCTGATTACCGCTAAATCGCCATCACCTGCTTTCAAATGGAGCGCCATTTAATAGACAGAACTGTAGATCACTGACAAGCTACGCAATATCGCGTTCATTATTGAAGGCGATTCATCTGCGATAATGAATGCCATATTGCATGGCTTGTCAGTGAACTATGGCTCTGTCTATTAAAGGGGCGGTTCAATGCGATTTCACTTTTTTAACTTTAATTAGTTTGTATTGTTGCTGCTTGAGCATAAACAGTATCTGCAAAGTTACAGCGCTGAAAGTTCAATGTAAATGGAGATATTGTCTTTTAAAGTTTAATGACTACAAACACAACCGGTTTTGGACTACAACGGGTTGGTGACATCATAAACCCTCAAACACGCCCCTGGGAACAGTGGTGCAGCATGTGGAAGCGAAAGAGTTGTATACACATGGATGCGAGCGGCGCGGTGCGATGCGTCAAAAGATAATAGAACCCATTATAATCTGTGGTATTTTCTACACTGGATGCAGCGCTGAAGACAGCTTCCAGAATCTACACGAGTTCAATGCTGGATGGCTATTACTAAATGCACAAACGTTATTACTGAAAGATGAAGCAGTTCCCACTTTAAACAGAAGCTGCTGTTTATTGGCTTCAAACTGTAAGTACGTTTTATTGTTTGTACATGTCTTTTAAACCTATAGTTCTGTTGCTTTTTTTGGTTGCATCAAGGACAAATGCAAAGAGCAACTTGTTTTTGCTTCACTAGCCAGTTAGCTATATTCTACAAACACCAACAAACTTCATATGTTCATAGACAAACAGTTGTTCATGGTATAAATTAAACATCGCCTTTACAAAAATGTGACTACTCAGTCATGTATTCGGCTACAGTAAAGCTTTAATCAGGATAAAACTGTATATTGAAAGCTAACAAACAGCAGTGACAGCATCTAAACACTTTGACACAAATACTAAATGAAATACCATTCATAAACATCCTTTTAAAGCCGCGATTAACCCTCTTCATTTGTGTTTAATTCGGGCTTAATTTGATACAGCAAAATAGACGATAAAGCAAGGGATGGTAAGGGGCGTGTCGTTTCCGGACGCTTTAGCGAATCACAATACACTGGGCCAGCTGCCAACCTGCTAACCAATCTGAGCACATTGCGTATGTCGGTGGGAGCGGCTTCATAGAAGCAGGAAGTCAAACGAGTCGTTCATATGACAGCGGAAACAGAGGTGTAGAATAAAGGTAAAATATATGAAAAATACAGCGTTTTAAAAAAAAAACCGAAGCATTAATACATGTTAAACTGTGCCCTAAGAACACAATCAAGCCTAGAAAAAAAACATTGTGGTAATCAGGGAATCGGCTTTACTGACAAAATGCGCGTGACAATCGAATGCGATATATCGCCCAGCCCTAATGTGTTTGCGTTCATGCAGTTTGCGTTCATTTGCGTTCAAGCCATTTGCGCTCATGTGTATGCTTGCATGACTGTGCTTTCATGTGTTTGCGTTCGTGCCTATGCTTGCATGTGTTTGCGTTCATGCCGTTTGCGTTCATGCTTATGCTTTCATGTGTTTGCATTCATGTGTATACTTGCATGTGTGTGTTCCTGCATGCGTGTATGCCTGTATATGTGTGTGCATTCAAGTGTTTTCATGCCTCTGTGTGCATTCATGTGTTTGCATGCATGAATGTGTGCAGGCTTTATTTTTATTTCATTGTTGTGTTGTGTATTTATAGTTGTTGCTGTTTTTTTTTTACAGTGTTGCTTTTGTATATGTATAGTTTCATAATGAAAATACATTAATGAAAATATTGAGTTTGTAATGCAAGGTTGTATTTTTTATTTTTTTTTCAGTGTGGCTTCTGAAGAAGCAAATGGGCCATCCACATCCTCCACAACGACACCTCAGAGGGGCTGTGGACGCAGTCGTGGCTATGAGGAATCACATAGCCTTTCACCAGTAACACAAGGGGAAAGATAGAAGACAGAGGCAGAACCTGATATACTGCCCAGTGTTCCAAGGTTTACTCCCAAGAGAATGCCTGGAGTGCAGCCTCCACTCATATTTGGAAAAATGTCTCCGCTTGATATTTTCAGTCAGTATTGTAATGACAAAGTCATAAAGAAATCTGGAAATTCACATAGACTGAAATATGCTCTGAAGAAATGAAAAAGTACATTGGTCTGCTTCTCTACATGGGTGTGATGGATTTGCCAAAAGTGAGTGACTTCTGGAGTAAGAAGACTTAGGTTCATGTTCCCTTTTCCGCTACTGTGATGTCCAGAGATTGTTATCTAACAATCTCCTGCAATCTGCATATTAGTGATCCAATCGAAGATGCAGAGAATGACAAAGAAATGGGGCAAGAGTCATATTACTGTCTCCACAGAGTGCAACCACTCTTGGACATTATGAGGAACAGGTGCATGTCTATTTACCACCCTAAACAGCACATTTCTGTTGATGAGAGGATGGTTGCCACCAAAGCCAGGGTATCCTTCAAGCAATACATGAAGGCCAAACCCACTAAGTGGGGCATAACTTTTTGTGATGGCTGATGTCAACGGCTACACCATTGACTTCAGAATCTACACCAGGGAGTCAAAATATTCATCTGGGAAAGGCCTGTCTTTTGATGTTGTCAATCAGTGGTGAACCAAGACTACCTGGGGTCAGGTTACGTGGTTTATTGTGACAATTTTTATACAACCCCTCTCCTCTTTCGTGACCTGTGGCAGCTGGGATTTGGTGCTTGTGGGACTTGCAGAGAAGGAAGAGCTGGTGTTCCAGAGGTTGACACCTCTGACCAGATGCTGGAAACAAAGTCGGTGCAGCGTAATACACAGAAGTGGTACATGACCATTTTCCAGCACTTCCTAGACATTGCAATGACCAACAGCTTAATTTTACACAAAGAGTTGTGCCATCCATCAGAACAAGACCATGAAATGGCAAAACTTTCAGGAGCTGCTGTCTGTTCAGTTCACAGGGGTTCCCCTGGATGGCAGCCCCAAAGAAGAGATGCGATCATCTGCCTGTTCCTGTGAGTGGCATTCGAGACGTTGTTGCGTACGATGTAAAAAGAGCACCCCTTGGAAGTGCCAGGAGTTTGATGTGGGTCTATGCTTGCAATTAGATAGGAACTGCTTCAGAGAGCACCACATTTGAGTGACTGGATTGAATTATCAAAAAACGCCTGAAGAACTGGGGTAAAAAAGGCTTCTGAGTGAAAACTCTGCAACCTAGTATCACAAAAAAGACATGCATATGTATTATAGTTCATTTTTGAAGTTTGAAGTGTTAAATTATTTTGTCCATGAATTTTCAGATTTTTTTCTAAATTAAAAGCAGTAAAACTTTTTTTTTTTCTATTTAATGTGTGTGTTGAGTTTGAAAATAGAATTTAATGTTCAATAACTAATTTATTGAAAGCCATTTGTTTTCTGGAAAAATGACACCTTCCACTTGAACAGAGGTAGGCAAGTTCGGTCCTAGAGAGCCACTGTCCTGTAGAGTTTAGCTCCAACCCTAAAACAAACCCTTACCTTCCTATAGCCTTAGTAATCCTGAAGAGCTTGATTAGCTTGTTCAGGTGTGTTTTATTAAGATTGGAGACAGCAGCTCTCTAGGACCGAACTTGCCTACCCCTGCACTTAAAGATAGCACAATGTGTTATTTTATAGTAAAAAAAACAAACAAAATATGTGAAAACGACCTATTTTAGCTTAAGGTTCTAAAGGGTTAAAGAGAGAAACTTCATTTTTTTGGGAAAGCTAACCCTTTAAATGGTCAAATCATGACTCAATTTAATATCCTTCTAGCCCTTTATTTAGCCTTTCTCGTTTTGAGCAGCATTTGCAAACTCTCATGCTGTTGACTATATGCCAGTGCAGTAGATGCATATTGCAGTATTAAGGCTAACAATTTATTTATTTATTTAAACAAGGATTGAACATGGGAATTTGTTTAAATTTATATCCCAGAATGAAATCATGGATCGCATTGACACCACCTTGAATTGATGCGGGGGACATTGACCTTTCACTTCTATGTCCTTTCATTTCATATTCCTCTCTGTGAATTGGTTTAATGTACTGAAAATTATTATTTTTTTCTTTCTTTTTAGTCCTGATGGATGTGAAGGAGGAGAGTGAAGAACTGAATGAAGTGGAGGAGAAACATCATGTCAAACCTGGAGAAAAATGTTCGAGTCACTCAAAGACTAAAAAGACATTTTTAAACAAAAGAAGAGCCAAGAAATCTACAACCTGCACTCAGTGTGGAAAGAGTTTCAGATACAAAAGTCTTCTTGAGCGTCACATGTGGATCCACACAGGAGCGAAGCCGTTCAAGTGTGATCAATGCGGCAAGAGCTTCATACAAAAATCATCTCTTAATCAACACATGGGAATTCACACCGGAGAGAAACCGTACAAGTGTGTTCAATGTGGAAAGAGTTTCACATACAAAAGTCATCTTGAGATTCACATGAGAATCCACACTGGAGAGAAGCCTTATAAATGCCATCAATGTGGGAAGAGTTTCGGTCAATCATCACAACTAACGACACACTTGAGAATCCACACTGGAGAAAAGCTATTCGTATGTCATCAGTGTGGGAAGAAATTCATAGAAAAAGAATATCTTAAGCTTCACATGCAGATCCACAATGGAGAGAAGACGTACACATGTCATGACTGCGGAAGAAAATTTCTTAGGGCATCACACCTGAAGAAACACCTGACAGTTCATACGAAGGAGAAGCCACATTCATGTTCTGTGTGTGGAAAGAGTTTTTCACAGCTCTGTAGTTTACAAGAGCATGAGAAACTTCACAATGGTGTGAGAGAGTACATGTGCTTTGAGTGTGAGAAGACTTTTACTTCAGGAAGCCGTTTAAAACAGCACCAGAGAATTCACACTGGAGAAAAACCTTTCAAGTGTTCACACTGTGACAAGAGATTCAGTCTGTCAGAAAATCTAAAAATACATGAGCGGATCCACACTGGAGAGAAACCTTACAAGTGTTCACACTGTGACAAGAGATTCAATGCGATAGCAAATCTAAAAAGACATGAAAGGATCCACACTGGAGAGAAACCTTACAAGTGTTCACACTGTGACAAGAGATTCAGTCTGTCAGCACATCTGAAAACACATGAGATAATCCACACTGGAGGAAAACCTTACAAGTGTTCACACTGTGACAAGAGATTCAGTCGGTCATCATCTATTAAAACGCATGAGAGGATCCACACTGGAGAAAAACCTCACAAGTGTTCACACTGTGACAAGAGGTTCAGTTTTTCAGCACATCTGAAAGCACATGAGATAATCCACACTGGAGAAAAACCTTACAAGTGTTCACACTGTGACAAGAGATTCAGTCGGTCATCATGTATGAAAATACATGAGATGATCCACACTGGAGAAAAACCTTACAAGTGTTCACACTGTGACAAGAGATTCAGTCAGTTGACAAATATGAAAACACATGAGAGGATCCACACCGGAGAGAAACCTTACAAGTGTTCACACTGTGATAAGAGATTCAGTCAGTCAGAACATTTGAAAACGCATGAGAGGATCCACAGTGGAGAGAAACCTTACAAGTGTGATCAGTGTGGAAAGAGTTTCTCTTTTAAAAGTCAACTGAAGATACACATGAAGATCCATGCAGTAGAGAAACCACATCACCACATTCTGAAATCACGGTAAGTAGTTTATCTGTATGTGCTGAGAAACAAAACCCACTTTTACATCGTCAGGCTGAACAGTTCATAGATTGGTAAGGCACGGTTCCAGTTGTGTTACCACTTGAGTCTCCACTTGAGTCTGTTACAGTATGGAACAATTATGTCTCTGTCATACCCTCCATCTTATCCTTGAGGACCTTTAATGGGCCTCGGACAGTGTGGCTGAAAACCAACGCAGCTGAACTAAAACAGCGAGATTCCTGCATGGTTTCACGCATGGCAAACAGTACTAACAGAATTCCCTCATCCCAATCCTTATTAGTTTACATACAGTATTTTCAAAGCATTGTTTTTAAGGTTTGATAAAACCTTTCGAGTGCACTCTGGCTCTGTGGATGATATGCACTGTAAACTCGATGTTCTATGGACAAAGACTTAAACATTTGTGTAAAAACATGCAAAAAAAATGTGTGCCTTTTGTCTGTTCTTATAACTTTTGGCAGGCCAAAGGTGAAGAAGAACTTAATCAGCATCTTTAGAATAACAGTAGCTGTGATTTTACGTGACGGTCCAGCTTCAGGAAATCTGGTCGCTCTAAACATTATAATACACAAATGCTGATTACCTGTTTTTGTCTTTGGTAAAGGTCCGACATCATTTACCAGTACTTCTTCAAACGCTTCTCCTGTAGCTGGAATAGGGAAAAGTGAAACAGGTGAGATTACCTGATTCGGGATCCCAGTTTGGCAAATGTGACGAGTACGACAGAATTTAATGACATCACGTTTCAGCCCTGGCCAAAATAAATGTTAAGGAATGCGTTGATAAGTTTTAGTTACATCTAAATGTCCAGAAAACATATGCTCAAGTGGCAAGCATATAAACTTGAACGATATTTGCTCAGAACTACCACTTGATATACTATGTTTCAGTCCAGATCTTCTTCTTCTTTAGAACGCCAAGTCCGCATCAGTAAATCATCATCTAAAAAATGTGGTGCTTCATTTTTTAGCGATCTCAGGACTAAGGACAGCAGAGGAACATTTACGTTAAGACGAATCATCCTTTTGTGTGGAAGTAATTTGCAAACATGTAATGGGCAAATCTAAGGAACTGAAATTCCCCAACAGACTCTCAGAAGTTTTCAAATTAGGATCTTGTGCAGAAAATCTATTTACCTTAGTTTCCAAGTTTGTCCCATCATTTTTTTAATGTATGCCCCATCAATGAATTAGCCAAATCGACTTGCTCCTTTCTCTTAGCTGACTGAGTATGTGTAACTGAAAACACCTCGGGATACAGGTAAAGCGACATCATCAGAAATCAAACATGTACTTGGAATATCAGTCACTTCTGGTACTGGCATGACTTCTGGTCAAGTCATTTCCTAAAATAAAGTTATTATTAGTGAATTGCGAATTCCAACCTTCACAAATCCTGACACTAATGTACAAATTAAATACACATGATGCAAAGGAACTTGTAATTTATATCAAGAACATCAGTACAAGATTGTAATTCAGGTGGCGACTTAGTCTTTAAAAGGGCTAGTTTTAGGACGTTGAGCCTGCTGCTTACGCTTAAGCACAGGACAGTCAGCGATCAAATGCCCCTGCTTGTGACAATAAAAAGTCTTTTTCATCCTTTGACCGTGAAGGTTCAGATTTTACCCGAGTACTCTAACTTTAAGATGGACCATCATTTAGGCTCTTTTCAGTATGCATCACAGGGAATACACCCTTATGAGTGAGAACTAACTCATCTGCTAGAACAGCAGCTTGTGACAAGGATTTCACTTTCTGTTCATTTACACATCAACACGCTCTGGCAAACATCCTTTTGAATTCCTCGAGCAAAATTAATTATTTTAAAGAATCAAAATCATGAGCTTTACTTGCATTGTGCCATTTATCAAACATAATGCACTTCTCTCTTGTGAATTCTATGAATGTCTGGGAAGAATTCTTCCTATGGCCTCTAAATCTTTGCCGATACACCTCTGGAACTAGTTCTTAAGCCCTTAAAACCTCTAGCACTTTCCCAACCAACCGACATTGCAATAAAAGAGCCTAAAGCTCTTTCGGCCAACAATGGGATGTAGCAATGCGCTCAAGGCACTAAAATAATTAAGTGCCTAAAATTTTGATTCCCTAAATTGTGGAACTAACGTAATATACTTACATTGAAGGACTCGGTTACTGCTGGTGAAATGGAAACAGGATCCAGTTGAGGATCTCAGCCGTTGCCATACTAAGACTACTACCACACCAGTGGTACGAACTCTCATTACACTCCCAGTATAATACAGCAGCAACGTCCACGAACTGGCCTGAATTATAAAAAAAAATTCCAGGATCAATAAACGATCCCGGACGAGCCCCCATTAATGTTACGACCCTTCCTTGGCTGTTAATTATCTATAGGGAAGAAGGGAAACATTAGGCCAGTCAAGACCACTGTCACTTTAAAACACAGAGAAGAGAGATAAATGGAGACGGCGGAGCGAAATACAAGTGAACTTGTAATTTATTATAAATTATACATAAAGTATTAAAGTTGAGATTATTTACAAAGAAAGGGAAACAAAACACCGGCAAACTCACAGTATTTAAGAACTGAGGAGAAACAAAGGGATACTAGACTGTGCCAAATGAAAGAAAGCAATAAAACAAAAAGTAATCTTTCTAATCCAGTTATAGACTAAATCTAACTAATACAAAATAAATAAATAGAGAAGGAAAAATATTAAACGTATGAGATGTTGTATCTTTTCTACGCTAACTAGCAAATCCCTAACCTAATGTATCTAAACAAGGCTCCTGTTCTTTTATCATGTAGTCACAGTTTCTGTAAAGAGTGTCTTCAACAGTTCTGGAGAACCAAGTAAACTCAGGAATATCCTCTCTGCAGGAGAAGATCCTCAGGAGATGAACCTCCATTTAATCCGGTGTCACAAAAGTTGTGTGAGTCGTTCCTGAAGGAGAGAAATGAGAGGCGTTCATCAGGATCTGAGGAGATCTGCAGTTTACACAGTGAGAAACTCAAACTCTTCTGTCTGGAGGACAAACAACCTGTGTGTTTAGTGTGCAGAGATTCACAGAAACATGACAATCATAAATTCAGACCCTTCAGTCAAGTGGTTTCATCATATAAGGTAAGAAAAATGACTCCTGTTTCACATCAAATAAATACTAGTCATAAAGGGGGCTTTCACATCAAATTAATCGTTCACTGTATTGTTTTCTCTTAACAGTAATCTGGTGCTTTCTGTATTTTTCTTCAACTCTAGGAGGAGCTCAATACAGCACTGGAGTCCTTACAAGAGAAACTTCAACACAATGAAGAAATGAAAGGAGAGTTTGAGAAAACAGTTCGACACATCAAGGTGAGGAAACAGAATCAGAGTCATTTTCATTACAGCTGTAGGATCACTATATACAGCTATGGTCTGATATATTTAATATAATGGATTCCAGTTTATTATTTCTGTAAATAACGAGCATCAATCTGCTTCTGGATCTGTTATATGTCTGTATCTGAGTTTATCTCTGATATTAATGATGTGAAGTGTTGATGTGAAGTGATGGTTGGTAATTTCTCATCACATACAGAACATCTTACTAGTGGTGTTTCCCCAGGGGTCCATTTTGGGCCCCATTTAGTTTTTAATATATATGCTCCCATTTGGATTAATTTTTAAAAAATATGGTATCTCATCACTTAGATGACACAGATGACACGCAGATCTACTTGCCTCTAAAACCTAATTGTACTCATTGTTGTACTACACTCCATAAATGTGTTTATGAAGTTAAAGTTTGGATGGCAGATAATCTTGTTCAGTTGAATGAACATAAAATGGAAATTATGATTTTTGGTCGTTCAGCATTGAACATGGCGGAAAGTGACATACTTGTTATTTGCAGGACAGAGTGAAAAACCTAGGAGTCATCTTCGATTCATCTCTAAAATTTGACAGTCAAATCAAATAAAAACTGTAGTTCGGAATTGTTTCTTCTATCTGAGGGTAGTAGCTAAGTTAAAACATTTACATTCTCTGGCATTTTAACTTTACACAGGAGTATTTATTATTGATAAGGACTATTATTAAAAATGATGTTTTGTTGTGTTTGTATTTTAATAATTGATTTTGCTTACAATGTACAGCACTTTGGAGCTACAGAGTAGCCTGGAAAGTGCTCTATAAATAGATACAAATACAGATGTGTTGATGGAGATGATTGAAGTGAATGTGAATCTGATTTCAGTCTCAAGCTGAGCACACAGAGCGTCAGATTAAACAGCAGTTTGAGAAGCTTCATCAGTTTCTCAGAGATGAAGAAGAATCTACAATCACTGCTCTGAGGGAGGAAGAGGAGCAGAAGAAGCAGATGATGAAGGAGAAGCTGGAGGAGATGAACAGACACATCTCAGCTCTTTCACACACAATCAGAGACATGGAGGAGATGATGAAAGCCAGTGACGTCTGCTTTCTGAAGGTCTGATTTCAGATCATTGGTTGATCATTGGTTCATTGATTGAATTCTTGATGATAAATGGTGTGTTTGTTCTGCAGGAGTTTCCAGTCTCAATGGAAAGGTGAGTGATCTGCTCCTGTCTCTGGTCTCTCTGGTTCTGATCCAAAGCCACTGCAGTTCTGACTCCTGAATGTTCTTCCAGAGTCCAGAGCTCACAGCCGGATCCACAGATGGCTTCTGGAGCTTTGATTGATGTGCCACGTTACTTGGGCAACCTGCCGTTCAGAGTCTGTAAGAAGATGCAGGACATCGTCCAAAACAGTAAGTCTGACTGCAGAAGATCTGAGCTGGAAATGAGGGATTGGTGGAGAGTTAAAGGTGCTTCATGACACAAACTGATAGACGTGAAAAAAGGCATCTTTTCCATGTTAATCTGAGTTTCAAAATAATAATTTCTTAATTATTAATTTACATCAGAAATTATGTTAGAAATTACGTTAAACACAACAGACAGATATACAGTAGTCAACACTTGAAGTGGATCAAAATAGTTCATCAAAGTTGTTTATTAGTAGTCTCTGAGGCAACAGCATCTGCTGTCCTTTTCTCTGTGTGAGTGTGCACACTTTAGCATTAAAATGTTTATTTATGTAATGTTTCATTTAGTTAACTAATTGTGTATTACCAGTGTTTGCTTAACCTGTTAATCCACGGGAGGACTCTTAGGACTGCTAGTTTTCACCCTCATATTCTCCTTGTTTCCAGTTTATACTTATTGTTACAATTTTTTACAAAGTTCTATAAAATATACTTTTTTAATAACCATTACCTTGCATATAAAATATTACATTTTTATGGAAAAGAAAACCTTAATGATGATCTAAACTAAATATAAGTTGTTTCTGGATACTGTTTAAATGTTAGAGGCATCTGCTGGTTAGAGAGAAAAAGTGTAGGAATTGCAGCTATAGAAGAAAAATGTTTTGACCATATATGTCCAGCAGAGGCCTGTGGACATTCATTTATTTTTCTGCTCTGTGCCTTAAAAATTAGTGTTTTGACAGTTTGTTTTTATTTTAAAGTCTTTTGAACTGTCTTTTTCTTTCTTTCTTTTTTTCTACAATGTTGCATAAATTTGCAAAAATTTCACAAGTTGCTATGACAGTTGACCATTAAATGCGTTAAATGACAGCTGACTTTGAGCTCCAAAAGTCACCACCAAACCTTCCAGGGGACCCTGCCTCAGGGAACCAAGGACCTGGGCAGGGACCCCCACCTGGCCTGGCCCCCCTGGCCGCACCAGGGAACCGCGAGACAGGGAGGTTCCGTCTGCCCACGGTGGTCATTTCCGACCAGGCAGAGGCATGACCCCTGGCGCATCACACGCTCCAATCGACCAGATTAAACAACAAAGGGTGCGTCCCGGCCATACCGAGCCCGAGGAGGAGGGATGCGCTCCCCCGGCCCATCTTGTTGAACATTTGCTAGAGTCCATAAAGTTGCCTAGAGAAGGCCTAGAGACTTGAAACTTTTTGTCAGATGATGGTACAAAAATCGAGGAGAGGTTGACAAAGTATGACCCAAATTGGCCAATAGGTGGCACTACAGCGATCAAAAGCGCGAAATGGTTCATAACTCATAGACCGTTTGTCTCGGACTCATGTGTTTTATATCATTGGAATGCTGAGTCCTTGACTAACAAAACATATATCTCTGATTTCATTTCCGATATGCACATTTTTCCGGCATTTTGAATTTTGTCCAAAACCTACGTTTGCGAACTAGTCCTAGGTTTTTTGCCTGATCGGAACCAAACCAATGCAGAAATGTTCTCTGGAGTCTGAATATCAATAATTAATGAAAAAAAGTTGAAATTTTTATTCTAAGGGCTGCCAAAAAGTAAGATGAGGACGGAGCTACTTTTACTAAAATGGCTATAACTCAAGAACGAAATCAGATATTTCCACCAAACACGGTACACGTGTAGGTGCTAAATCTTTGGTCAGGACAAAAAAAATGGCGTTATAATTAAAAAAAACCATGAAAACAACTGTAATGATGCAACCGTTAGTCTGATTGACTTGAAATTAGGTATGCAGTATCTTGGTCCAAGGGGGAATGATGTTCTATGAGGACATTGGCGGATCTCAAAAAACATGGCCGCCATCGGCCAATGAATTTTGAGCACCTATTAGACAAGGTTAACGGAGACCGATTGGAGCGAAACTCGATGGGCATGTTCGACTCATGGTCCTAGAGGTCTGTAAGAATTTTGAAAGAAATCAGCCACAAGTTGGTGCTAACAAGTTTTACGCCTCGATAATCACGTGATGTTTTACAAAACCACACTATATGCATATAATTTGATAGATCTCCTCATACTGAACAACTTTGCCTCAAGAACCAATGCTGTTAATCAAATCGTTCATTAATTATTCGCAAATATGTGAAACTTTTGCAAACTAGTCCTAGGTTTTTCACCCGATCAGAACGAAACCAGTGTAGGACAATTCTATGGACTCTCTAGAACAATAATTATCAAAATAAGTTTGAATTTTGCCCTTTGGGTC
Source organism: Chanodichthys erythropterus (assembly GCF_024489055.1). Lineage (NCBI taxonomy): Eukaryota > Metazoa > Chordata > Actinopteri > Cypriniformes > Xenocyprididae > Chanodichthys > Chanodichthys erythropterus. Next base: position 6,743,321 of record NC_090223.1, read on the forward strand.
ACCATAACAGGGTAATTTAGAAAGTGGGCATGGCTAAATATACCCAAAAGCCTATAAAACCTAAACAAAAACTCAAAACTTCACAAAAATAGGTGAGCACATGGAACATATGACTCTAAAGAAGCCTCTAAGAAGGACAGTAGGTGGCGCTATAATTGTTAAATTTGTTTTTAATTTGTTAATTTGTTTTTTTTACATACCTTTAGAACAACCAAATCAAACCCAGTGTTTTGTGTGATTACTTTAAAATGAAATATAATAATCTGCATCAATTTAGAAAAACTCTTGCATGGTCGTTTTAAAAGTGCATGACTCAACATCGTCAGGGTTTTTGCTTCAAAAGTTTGAATATTTTGGAGAAATGGTGATGAATTCTCACATTTACTTTATTTGCCTATAAAGAGGAGTAATATTTCTTAATTTTAATCCAAAATGAGGCGATACGAGTATTACAGAGCTCGAAACACTGGCATGTGATGTTTGTCTCATTTATACTGTTATTCAAGTCATCTTCTTGGGTACTTGCAAAAGAATGAGTATTTTATAATGCAATGCTAATCGATATAGCCTTTATCACAATATACTATAAAAGTAAATATCTTCCTCATTTTGTTACATCAAGCTACATTGGATCACAGACAGTTATTTTATATTATAAAATTCGACGGAAGAAAATGTGGTTTTAATCATTAACTATTGTTTTTATGTGCTATGCTAATATGCTAACTAACCCTTATGCAACATTGAAACATTTTCAGTCTTTCTTTATAAAACATATTTGAGCCATATCCCAGCCAGAGAGACTGAAACTAAATGGTGCTGTGGGGACAATAATAATAATAATAATAATAATAATAATAATATTATTATTAGGGGCCAAGCCCCGAAGGGGCTGTAGCCCCTATTGTAATTGTACGTTTTCCCTTTTATTATTATTCTTCTTCCTCCCGAATGGGAGTCTATGGCAGCCCTATCAACGGAACATGAGAAAATGATGAAATTTGGCACAGTTGTAGAGATGCTCATGAATAGTGATTGGACCAAATTTGGAGTCTCTAGAACCAACTCTATAGCGCCACCACCAGTTCAAAATTTCAACATTCTAACGGTTTTAACATTTGAACGGTTTGTCATAGAAAAATTAAATTTAGTTCATCTGATTCGTCTCTTCATGCTGATGCTATTCAACTTCTTACATTAAGTCTCCACCCATTACAGTAGCGGCCATTTTGAAAAGTACAGTATTTGTTTTTTTCGCTTCTCCTCCTCCAAAATTTGTCCAATTTTGTCCAATCTTTGATCAGATTATCTTTGGACTGAGCCGCACAGAAATGACTGAACAGATTTTTTTTATTCATCTTTGTTCAAAGGTTATGATGTCACGAAGTTAACGAGGTCGACCCAAAATTAGTATAGAGGCTGTATCTCGGCCAAACTTTGAGCAATCGAAACAAAAATTGGTACCCTTCATCAGAACCATGGTCTGAGGGTCTATGCCAAACTTGGGAACAGCGCCACCTACAGGTCATGAGATATGAAAAATGGCTATTTTGGCCAATAACTTTTGAACAGTTTGTCAGAAATCAAGATCTTGGTGTCTATGGATTCCTTGGATCATGCCGAATCCGATGATACCAATTCTGTCAATATTGGATGAATCACGTGTCCGCCATTTTGAATTTTGTCATAAATTGCGATATCTTTTAAACAATTTGACATATCTTCACAAAAATTGGTATGTATGACCTTTAGAAGGTCGTGAAGGTACCTGAGAAGTTTCAGCACAGCGCCACCTACTGTTCCACAGATGTAATGATTATTTCAAAAACGCTTATAACTTTTGAAAACACTTTCCAAAATGTGTATGCTTCATGTCATTTTATTCCCTGGCTTATGCCGATTCCGACAATGTATCATTTGTCATTTTCCTTAAATGTACCTGTCTGCCGTATTGAAGTAAATGAAAAACAGTTTTTTCGCTACTCCTCCTACAAATTTTGGTCAATTTTGTCCAAAATCAGCTCAGATGATCTTTGGACCGAGCCGCACAGAAATGACTGAACAGATTTTTGATATTCACTACCATTTCCGAGATATTCATCTCTGAATGTGACCTTGCTTGTGTTTGTTGTCTTATGCTAGTTAGCTTAGCACAGTAATTGCTTAGCATGCTAAACTATTGCTATTCTTTCTAATGTGGTCTTCAGTCAACAGGTTAACCAAAACTTAGTTGGCATTAAATAACTTTGCATACTAATATGGTTAACATGCTATGAAGCTTTTTTTTTTTTTTGTGAACTCTTTCTCACACTGAAACCTCTGCTTAGCATACTGATGAACTTGCATGGCTGATTAGCTCAATGTGTTACGCCACGGATCCCGAATGCTCTGCATCGTGGGTTCGAAACTCAGTGTGACACATGCCCAGACCGCATGAGGTACTGTGGCAGGAAAAGATGCAGAACTTGTGTCTGTTCTAGGCATTCTGCCTAAAACTGGTCTAATCTGAAGCTATCACATGCAATTCCTTTATGTCCAAATTCGTAGTTATTCTTCTTCCCCCTGTATGGTAATCAATGAACCATAAGAAGGAAAATTATCAAATTTGGCATGCTTGTAGTGATAGTAATTAAAAGTAATTTGACCAACTTTGGAGTATCTAGGACTAAGTCTATAGCGCCACCACCAGTTCAAATATTCACTTTTGTAAAGGTTATAACTTTTGAACCCTTTGTTCCAGAAAAATGAATGTCAATACAACTGATTCCTCTCTTCATACTGATCACATTCAATATCTTACATTAAGACTCCACCCAGTACAGTAGTGGCCATTTTGAAAAGTACAGTATTCAATTTTTTCACTACTCCTCCTACAATTTTTGTCCAATTTTGTCCAAACTTTGATCAGGTGATCTTTGGACCGAGCCGCATAGAAATGACTGAACGGATTTTTGATATTCGCTACCATTCCCAAGATATTCATCTCTGAATGTGACCTTGCTTGTGTTTGTTGTCTTATGTTAGTTAGCTTAGCATGCTAATTGCTTAGCATGCTAACCAGTTGTCATTCTCTTTAATGTGGCTCTTCAGCTATCAAGTTAACCATGAGCTTCATTAGCATTAAGTTAGCTTAGCATGCTAATATGGTTAGCATGCTAAGTAATGCTTTTTTGTAAATTCTTTCTTACACTAAAACTTCTCTTCCACAGATTGTTGAATGTGCATCCTCAAGTAGCTCAATGTGTAAAGCCAGTTACCTGATGAGCTCTGCACCCCAAGATAGTGGGTTCGAATCCCAGGTGGAGCGGTTTTATGAAATAGTGTGTTTTGATTCCTTTACTGCCTCTTGGATTAGAAATAAATGCTTTTTGTTTCATGCTGTGTTCATTTTCATCTAAGCTTATGTACATAAGTTCTGAGTTCATTCTCGCCCGTAATTCTGAACCAGCTGTTTCATGTTTGTTCATTTTCTGCTGTTTTTCCTCTTCCTGCTCTGTATTGCACTACAGCATGATGAGCTGCAGAATGATCTAAAGTAGTTATTAAATATAACATTCAGTGCAGTTTTATAAAAATTCTTCATTTTGAGTTCATTTTCACATGAACTAATGAACTTCGGCAGGTGTGCCAACATTCACCTGCACAGTGGTGCAATGAGATGAGAAATGGACACTGGACTCGGAGGTCGTGGGTTCGAATCCCGTGTGGGGTTCCTTTATAAAATTGTGTGTAATGAGTCATTTTGAGTCACCTTTTTTTAATCCAAATAAGCATTGTACTAATCTTTATTCCTCTTGAATGAGATACAAGTGTTTTTAGTTCATTCCCTGTTCATTCTCTGAACTTCTATTAATTTTCATTTCATTTCCACCTGTCCTTCTGAACCAGCTGTTTAGCATGTACATTCAATTTCTGCTGTTTTTGCTCTTCCTGCTCCGTATTGCGCTACTGCCCCTTCTGGGGCTTGGCCCCGAATTGCTGCTTGCAGCTATATTTATTATTATTATTTTAAATTACAAATAAAATAATAATAAAAATAAACAGTTTAAAACTGCACTATGAGATAAACAGCATATCCTGGCTATTCATTTTTGCAGTTAATTATATCTTTATTTTTTTTTTACTACTTATTTTTCTTTTACAATTCTTTATTTTTATTTGCAAAACAACTTTTTTTTTCTTTTCTTTTTTTTTTGCAATACCTTTTTCCTTTGCAATACTTTCTTTTGCAAAGAGATGTGGCATTATATTGATTCCATGTAATAAAATCATCTGTTGATTGTGTCTCATCAGCTCCTGTGATTCTTGATCCAAATACTGCAAATCTACGTCTCGTCCTGTCTGATGATCTGACCAGTGTGAGATACAGCAGGAACAAACAACCTCTTCCTGATAATCCAGAGAGATTCGACCGTTATCCCTGTGTTCTGGGTTCAGAGGGGTTTAACTCAGGAACACACTGCTGGGATATAGAGGTTAAAGAGAGTCCAGACTGGATTCTTGGAGTAACTACAGCATCAAACCAGAGGAAGGGATGTGATTTCTTCAACACTGATGTTTGGAGTGTGGATTATGATGTGGAAGGACTGGATGAACCATGTGGTTTTCGTGTTAAACAGAATCTTGATCGTTTGAGAGTGAATCTGGACTATGATGGAGGAACGGTGTCATTCTCTGATCCTGTAACTAACACACATCTACACACATTCACAACCACCTTCACTGACACACTCTTTCCATTCTTCAGTTGTTCTCACTCTCTGAGGATCTTAGCGGTCAATAGTCAGTAAACACTGTAGTAGCGCCCCCTACCGTACAACAGTGAAAACATGGATTACAATTCTGAAAATGGCAGGGAAAGAGTTAAGTAGATTTGATGCAAATTCATATGCACACTACCAGTACACTACACAAAAACTCACAATCTCAAGCGGTTGAGGAGAAGATCATTTTTGAACAGCTGACATTCTGTATTTACCCCTTTAAATGTTCTTTAGGGTCTTTTTGACCCCAAATTATGTTTGCTAAAATAATAATAATAATAATAAAAAGTTCTCTTTGTCCACTTTTTATGGTGGATAACACTTTCTAAATCTACAAATAAAATAAAAAAAAATGGAATAATATCTTGTTTTTATTTCAGTGTGAAAAAAAGGTTACACTCAGAGTCTTTGGGTTCTCCAGAGGCAACAAAATGTCATTTTGTAACAAAATAACAAAAAAACATTTTATCTGTTTATTAATGTGTTTTACTCAACATTTGTGCAGTTTTTGGAGGATTTTATGGAAGCCCGTTTCTGCCACAAAAAAAAAGCCACTAAAAAAAAAAAAGATGAATTGCGACTTTTTATCTCAGAATTCTGACTCGCAATTGCGAGTTTATATCTCACAATTGCGAGTTATAAAGTCAGAATTCTGAGATATAAAGCCGCAATTGCGTGATATATATTTATATTATATTTAAATATATCTTTTTAAATATAAATATAAAGCAGCTTTTTTGTATGTTTTTTTTTATACAAAAACAGCTTTTTATGTAAAATTTACTTTTATTTATATATATATATATATATATATATATAAGACCCAAATTTCTAACTTTCTTTCATGGGAGTAACAAGGATAATTTGACAATTTAGTGTAAGATTTTTGCCCATTTTTGAGAAAATGCAGTTTTAAAGGTACCCTAGAATGTCCATTTCACAAGATGTAATATAAGTCTAAGGTGTCCCCAGAATGTGCCTGTGAAGTTTCAGGTCAAAACACCCCATAGATTTTTTTATTATACCATGTTTTATCTGCCTATTTTTGGGGTGAGATGGAAAATGCTCTGATTTGGTGTGTGTACCCCTTTAAAAGGTTAGTTCACCCAAATTCTGAAAATTCTGTCATTAATTACTCCCCTTCATGCCTTTTCACACCCGTAAGACCTTTGTTAATCTTCGGAACGCAAATTGAGATATTTTTGTTGAAATCCGATGGCTCCGTGAGGCCTGCATTGACAGCAATGACATTTCCTCTCTCAAGATCCATTAATGCACTAAAAACATATTTAAATCAGTTCATGTGAGTACAGTGGTTCAATATTAATATTATAAAGCCACGAGAATATTTTTGGTGCAGCAAAAAAAATAACGACTAACGAGTGATGGCCGATTTAAAAACACTTCTTCATGAAGCCTCGGAGCGTTATGAATCAGCATGTCGGAGCGCCAAAGTCACGTGATTTCAGCAGTTTGCCGGTTTGACACGATCCGAACCGCCGATTCGACACGCTGATTCATAACGCTCTGAAGCTTCCTGAAGCAGTGTTTTGAAGTCGACATCATGTGTTCCTGAAGATTAACGAAGGTCTTACGGGTGTGGAACAGCATGAGGGGGAATAATAAATGACAGAATTTTCATTTTTGGGTGAACTAAGCCTTTAAAATCAGCATGAAATCAAAACTGTCCCTATTTACTTTGTTAGTGCATATTATTACTAGTCTTGTGTTGAACTATTAATCTGTGCAAGTATATACACCAAAAAAAATTGTTTGTTGCAGTAATTTTTAATCACAATCTGAAAAGTTACTTCCGGTCTGGAATAGCGTTCCTTCTCTGATGAAGTCCGTTTGACAGCTAGGGTTGAAAATTGTTGAAAATGCCTAAACCACTTCCCTCCAGCCGTTAGTCTGCTATGAGCGAGAGATGGAGAGGAGGAGCGCTAAAGTAAATCTCTATTCAGTATTCCGTTTCACTTGGAAATACATTGCATAAATACTAAGTGTAGCCCGTTGTATCACTCTAGTATTCTAATGAACTAATAAGGACGAATGGGCACAGTAGTGTGACAGTATAGTTAACGTCTAAGTTCGTAAGGAGGATTTGAGACCGCAATTTCACTACAACTTAAGGAAGAAAAAATTTGTATTGGTACCATCAACTGAAAATAGTTCAAAGTTTGCAAACAGTCACCAAAACTAATGTAAGCCAAGGAGCATGCACAAATATTTTAACACAAAACGGTAAACTCGTGAATATTAATGTGACCTCCGCCCAGCGTCACCACGGGATATTTCAGAACACCGGCTCTGCGCAGACTCACTGCAGAGTATTTTATTCAGCAGGAGCGGCAGTGGGTCAGTGTGTTAATTAATCATCGTCATGGTAAATGATTGTGTTTGTGGAGGTTGCAAGAGCTCCAGCCTGTCAGGACATCGAGTCCACACAGTGTAAAGCCTCCACACGGGGGCGCGCGCGCGCGCTTTATTCGTGCTCGTCAGTTTCAGTTTCTAAATCTTCAAGGCGTTGGTGAGACACAGAGAAAAGATCATGTAAGAGTCCAGTTTAACCAGCTTTACTAACTAACCAATTATAAATATTCTGGTGATGTTGTCTGAGAAACAGTGATGTGGCTGAATGTAGATTGAAATACTATTTGTTCAGAAATATCTTTAATGAAGTGAGCAGGCACGTGCACACATAGACAAAAAAGGGGCTTGAGCACCTGCCCTTTTTCTTCCTTTAGAGAAAGTGCCCTTTTTTCTGGGGTGTTTCTTGTTTTTTTGTTTTTTTTTTTTTAATAAATGAATATATATTCCTTTTTGCGCACAGCTTCCCTGTCAAACAAATATATTTACTCAACTAAAAAAATACTATATCAAGTTGGCTTTGTCGAGTTCAGATGTCCTCCCTCCGCGACAAGCCATTCATGCCCGCACGCTCGCGCGCCACGCCCCACCTCACCTCGAGTTTGCTGCTGGCTGAAAACTTGACAACTATTCCCGCGAAAATGCAACTGCTGTCTGGCGATGAGAAGTGAAAAAGAAAAAAGCCCTAGATGGGTGTATCCCGTGCATCTCTTTCAGGTAGGCTAGCCTATGTTCACAAACCTGAAAGATTTGGCTATTTATGGTTATTTATACATTTAACGCTGCATTAATAGTTTGACCACCATCAACGCATCTGCCTGATTTGATACTAATGAAATTTATGTGTCATTATAATTTCAGTTATTTTATTGTTTTGAACCATGGTACAGAAATCGGTTGGGCTGTCAATACCAGAAGAGGAGCATCCATGAACCGCATTATTAGACAGTTTTCTAAGGATGCATGGTTTATTAAAACTATTTAAAAATCATAATACAGCATTAGCTACATAATGCTATTCTTAAATCTACACTTACACAGGATTATACAACAATAAAAGTTTAAACCCTCGCTCTGTCTTTGCATGTTTGATGTCCACATATTCTTGTTGACGAAGTTACAGTCGCTGTAGCATTTCTATCACAAAGAAGTGGCCGAATATTATTATTTAACTAATAATATATTTTTAATCATGGTTGGCTTTGATCGTGGATTTGATTGTGCTGTGCTGTCTAACAACAAAAATCAGCAGACTTTTGGCGCCCTCTGCAGGCATTTGCTATAATATATAATGCATTAAGCATTAACAGTTCAGGAAAAAAAATATTGATGTGTTTAAATATGCAGATAAGCTTGTCTTTGTTAATTTAGAATAAATCTACAGATGCAATGGATGGTAGTAGGCTTAAAACAAACTCCATGTAAATGTGTAGGGTTAGGGTTAAGTTTTCTTTCCATTAGAGTAAAAGACATGACCAAAATCTTAAAATTGTCCATTTCATGAAAGAAGTATTTACACCAACTAAATAAAAACGATTTATTGATTTAAACAAATTATTAGTGAAACTATGTCCCTCTCCTTGGTGCAGTCATTTATTCTAAATGTATATAGCTACTTGAAAATAGTTGGTGTTAACTTCTCTTGTGATAAACCTAGTGAATACTAAAGAAGACCATGTCTCTGCGTGTGAACTGATTACGTGAGTGTAAGGGAAGTCAAAGTTGTCTTAATATATTTAAGGGTTCATTATTTTTTAAATAAATAATTATGAGAAGTGCCCTTTTTTACACTTGAACCCCTGCCCCCCAAAATGTCTGTGCACGTACCTGGAAGTGAGTATATTTAACACAGTTAACCAGAAATACTACATAAAGAGAGACCACTAACTTTTGTGTCCTGTTGTGTATATTGTATTTTTTTAACTAACACATCTCCGTTTCTCCTGTTTGAGGACTTTAATCTGTTTGGTTCTTTTTAGGGGTGTCCTCGACTACGGATTTACATAGTCGAATCAGATTGCCTATATTCGACTGATAGTCAAATCATATATATGTGGGGGGAGGGGACTCTTTCCGCACACAAACTCTTTCCTCACTCTAGGCCAATGGAGAATAGGCTGCTTTGAAAGGCTGTGCAGATGGAGCGGGGCGCGGAAAATGAAGTAAGGCCTATACACGGGCCTTAAGACAACTTTTTATTTTCTCTCTCACACAGCACAGAGAAACAACTTTCTAATAAAGTGACCAAACTGCCTGTGAAGTGATGGATGAAACTGACAATGATTAATATTTTTTAAACTGAAATGAAAGGCAATGTGATCTGAACTGCTTAGCTGCATGCTGTTTCAGGCACCTGTTCCACCTCAGTTTCTCTCAGCAAGTTCTTCATTGTTTTCACTGCCCTTTCTGCCTCCCCATTGCTTTGGCTAAAGTATGGGCTACTTGTTATGTGAATAAAATCATAATCTGCAGCAAAGGCTGAAAACTCTGCAGATGCAAATTGTGGGCCATTATCACTTATAAGTGTTTCTGGCACTCAGTGTCTAGAGAAAATGGCCTTCAGTGCTTGTATCACACCTTTAGCTGTAGTGATGGGCATCTTCTCGATTTCAATGTACCTTGAGAAGTAGTCAATGACCAGAAGGTAGGTTGTGCCCTTCTGGAAGAACAGATCAGCCCCAAGTTTTTGCCAGGGCAGTCTGGGCAATGGGGATGGTATCATAGGTTCATTGTGCTGGGGTTGATGTCTCAAACGTATCTCACATTGCGCAATCATTTTAGCAATTTGGCTATTTAGGCCCAGCCACCACACTGACTGCTGTGCTCGAGCCCTACACTTGGATACCGGGCTAACATTTTTGTCAGCATTTTCTCTGGGATTACCACTCTTTGGCTCTTCATCAAGAGGCCATTTGCAATGTGCAGCTCACTTTGATGGACCCAGTAAGGTTTTATGTCTTTTTTTAGTTCCTCCTGTCTTAGCCACCCCTTCTTACAGTGCTCCATCACCTGCCTGCAGATCATGTCATCTTGCTGTCCCTCCGCTATTTTTTGTAGTTTTGACTTTGAAGCTGGCAAGTAGTGTTGTACTGCATCTACAAAAACCTGTGTTTCTCTTTCCAGCTCCTTTTCTTCACTTATCTCTGACTATTGGGCCTCTTGACAGTGCATCCGCCGTGACCAATGCCTTGCCTGGAACATGAACTATGTTGTATGAGTATCTCAAAAGTCTTAGACGGAATCTTTGAACCCTAGGGGGTAAGTCATCCAATGCCTTCGTTCCCAAGAGTGCCAACAATGGCGTGTGGTCTGTCTCTATAGTGAAATGAAAGAAGAACCCGCTTCAGAATTCAGATAAGAGCCCGCTCCAGAATTCAGCCATGAGCCCGCTCCAGAATTCAGCCATGAGCCTGCTCCAGAACTGAGCCATGAGCCCGCTCCAGAACTCAGCCAAGAGCCTGCTTCAGAATTCATCCACGAGTCCGCTCCAAAATTCAGCCATGAGCCCGCTCCAGAACTCAGCCAAGAGCCCGCTCCAGAACTCAGCCAAGAGCCCGCTCCAGAATTCAGCCAAGAGCCCGCTCCAGAACTCAGCCAAGAGCCTGCTCCAGAATTGAGCCATGAGCCCGCTCCAGAATTGAGCCATGAGCCCGCTCCAGAATTCATCCACGAGTCCGCTCCAGAATTGAGCCATGAGTCCGCTCCAGAATTCATCCACGAGTCCGCTCCAGAATTGAGCCATGAGCCCGCTCCAGAATTCATCCACGAGCCCGCTCCAGAATTCAGCCATGAGCCCGCTCCAGAACTGAGCCATGAGCCCGCTCCAGAACTCAGCCAAGAGCCTGCTTCAGAATTCATCCACGAGTCCGCTCCAAAATTCAGCCATGAGCCCGCTCCAGAACTCAGCCAAGAGCCCGCTCCAGAACTCAGCCAAGAGCCTGCTCCAGAATTCATCCACGAGTCCGCTCCAGAATTGAGCCATGAGCCCGCTCCAGAATTGAGCCATGAGCCCGCTCCAGAATTGAGCCACGAGTCCGCTCCAGAATTGAGCCATGAGCCCGCTCCAGAATTGAGCCATGAGTCCGCTCCAGAATTCATCCACGAGTCCGCTCCAGAATTGAGCCATGAGCCCGCTCCAGAATTGAGCCATGAGTCCGCTCCAGAATTCAGCCACGAGTCCGCTCCAGAATTCAGCCACGAGTCCGCTCCAGAATTGAGCCATGAGCCCGCTCCAGAATTGAGCCATGAGCCCGCTCCAGAATTCATCCACGAGTCCGCTCCAGAATTGAGCCCAGAGCCCGCTCCAGAATTCAGCCATGAGCCCGCTCCAGAATTCAGCCATGAGTCCGCTCCAGAATTCAGCCATGAGCCCGCTCCAGAATTCAGCCATGAGCCCGCTCCAGAATTCAACCATGAGCCCGCTCCAGAATTCAACCATGAGCCCGCTCCAGAATTCAGCCATGAGTCCGCTCCAGAATTGAGCCATGAGCCCGCTCTAGAATTCAGCCATGAGCCCGCTCCAGAATTGAGCCATGAGCCCGCTCCAGAATTGAGCCATGAGCCCGCTCCAGAATTGAGCCATGAGTCCGCTCCAGAATTCAGCCACGAGTCCGCTCCAGAATTGAGCCACGAGTCCGCTCCAGAATTGAGCCATGAGTCCGCTCCAGAATTGAGCCATGAGTCCGCTCCAGAATTGAGCCATGAGCCCGCTCCAGAACTACAATTATACATCCAGTGGAGTGTGATGTGGTGTAGCATAATGACTGTGTAGGACAGTGATCCTCCAGGGGGGGTTGGAGACACAATTTTTGAGATTAAAATTAATTCAAATATATTAATATAATTCATTAATTGTATTATTAATATATTAAATGAAATATTAACAAACACCACCTCTTTGTGTATATTGTTTTATAGTGTCTCTTATAAAGTTTTGATGGATGACGATTGTAATGAAGGTAAAGATGATTACTGTGACATACAGGAGTCATGCATTAAGCATCCACGAATCCGTTATTTTTGATTCACAAACAAACCGTGTATGTGCGCTTGCGGCTCATTGATATTTCTGCATCAGTTGCTTTTCCTGTGCACTCATCTGGCACATTCTTTCTTTTCTCCGACCCTGAAGCTCTCTCGGTTATCTTAGTGTTAGCATGGCACCGGTCCAGGTGTTTTTAATCAGTGCCGCACATAGCTTGCAGTATTGCAGTTGTCTGTTACATCCTGGTTTATGCTGGTCAAGTTCTGGTTCTGTAGTCTTCTTTAGACATATTATTTTACCCGTGGATATTTTTCTCCGGTGCTGGAATGTCTTGCTTTGTTGGTAAAAAAAATAAAACTAACACCACTTAATGTCGGGTTAAAATGCATTGTTGTAACGTGCGTTACTGAGATTGTAATGAGTATAATATTGCCAAAATTTTATTATTAATATATTATATAACTGCATTACAGCAAAAAGTAATATATTATTGTAATATAATTACTTTTGTGATGTGTTACTCCCAACGCTGGTAGCCAACATAATCCGATCACATTTTCTCATTTTTGCTGCCATAAAAAAAAAACTAATGGTAAAAAGTCAAGAGTCAAACTTACCAACTAAAGCAAACACTGATCACCATAATGGTCAAACTATATTTTTAATAAAACATCAACATCTAAACCTCTGTTAATTCTCAGTTTGAACTTCTGCAGACATGTGACAGAAATAAAGTCAAAATTTGAAGCTGATAATTCTATTTGTGGAGTTTAATCCTCCTCTTCTGAGATCTTGAGATATTTAATGCCGTACAGTCTGACATTGATGATAACTGAGATCCCACAGTGTGACATGGCTTACAGCAGGGATCATGTTCGTACAATCTGACAAGAAACAATCGTAAAAGACTATTATGAATCATACAGTGTGAATCCAGCTTAAGTCTGTGGCTGGAAGTCCGTTGTAGTTCTTGTGTTTCTGCTCGTCTCTTCTCTTTTTTCTCTTTCCTTCAGTGATTCTGCTTGTTAACAGCAGGTGTTCATCAATGCTCAGTCATCACTTGAATAATCACTTAATTATCTCAATAACTTCAAAACTGCCCCAGGTTTAATTGATCCTGTGAGAAATCCTCGGTTACCTTCAAGTAGAAGTTCTAGTTTGCCAGGCAGGTCAAATCTCCATGGGTGAAGGATTCATTTATCTGATGATGCTCCATTGCGTGTAGGACACCTGAACAACCTCTGAGTGACCATTCAATACTCGAACATTGATGAACTTGGTGTTATTGTAAGATTGTAAAGGGTTGTTGGAAAAACATAATAACACAAAATAACACATGATGAACATGTCAGAAGTGCGAGTGGTAAAGAAGGTCTCCCTTTCAGAGTCCTATCTTTAGTGAGCAGGTCTCATTTAATAACCAGATTCTTCACTATAGTGGAATTTAGACTTGGTCTGGATTAGGCAATTAGCAAAGAGTCTAAATAACCAGTATATTACCAGTGGTATAAATAATTAAATATATCACATACTTAAACATAGAAATACACAATTTCATAATTACAATTATAAAACTGTCTATAAGAGTTGTTTTAACTGCACATCCTTAATGTAGAACTTAGGCTTCAATCAAGTCAGTTAGAGAATGGAATTTACAGAAACAGAAATTTAAAATCTCTTGTTAAGCTTTTACAACCATCATCTGTGCATTTTATGTACAGGCAAAGTCACACTCAAGAATAGAGGTCTGGGAATTGAGTAACTGATTTATAGAAATGCCTGCATTTCAGTTCTAACTGTTTAGTTCAATTTGTCATTAGTCATATGTTGGAAACTAGGGGGCCCTCCTAGTTTGCAACAATGCCAAAACACTTTGTCCAAAGAGACCAGTTACATTACTGAATAGGTCTCATTTAAATTTTGAATTTGTAATTTGAATGATCAGAAATTCTATTAATTGGTGTGTGACTGAAGCCATGCACATGTCCTGCATATTTCAGTGTTTCCATTATACCTCAAAATGGATACAGTTAAAAAGGAAAAGAAATTATGACAATAATTTCCCTTGTCCTATGTATGAAGGTGAATGATGTATGTTAGGTTTGCATTATGTGAATAATTCTCGTCTGGATAGTCTTATGATCTATTCCAGGTAGAGATGTTGTGAGTTTGTAGTGTGTGTGTTCTGTATGTTTGTGGAGAAGATGGGTGGTGTCTATCCTACCATAATTTGTGTTGCATAATTTAGTTCCAGTTTTACACTGGGAGGCCTTGTATCTATTAGTGTCATGAGATGTGGATAGCCTCTTGAAGTTTCACCCCCATCTCCTGCGTGTGAAGTTGTATGGCATGGCTCAATACAGGTGGGACCAGAACCTTGTGGAATCTGGCCCATAACATGGCAGCTGTTAATCCTGAAAAGGAAACAGACACACAGGAAAACCGTTTATCTTGAACCTTCAAACAAATTATGTTAAGATAGATGGTGCTATCTTATTTTTTCTTGAACGGTTTTACCCAGGCAGTTGTTGCAAATGGCTTTAATCTGTTAAGATTGTATGCCATTAGAAGAAAATTTGTTTTAGTTTACAGAGACATAGATCGTTATTATGATTATGTTTCTGCAAAGAAAAGGCCAGATAAACTGAATGTTAGTGGTCAGATCTGACTGCTGGTGTTTAAGCGTGTCAGAGAATCTTACACCTTGAGTTGGCATTGCAGCTGTGCTTACACAGTCTGTTGTGTTGTGAGCATAATGACACCTGGGTCTCCTGGGGGAATCTCACACTAACCAGATCTGTGATTAGGACACCAGATCACCTTTTGTGGTGCTGTGCTATATGTTTAGCAATTGGCATTTATGGTGTCATTCAAATACTTGACCATTTGGACCTCTGTCGTCTGTAAAAACAGAAGAGTTTCTGCCTGATATTAACATTTCACACAACTTTAATTACATGTCCAGTAAAATAACTTCCCTGATCAGATCCCATACATGATCTAGCGCTCCCAGAGAGGAGTTTGCTAACACTTTGTCCACTTTGTTTTGTTGCAAAGGAAAATCAAAACTTATACTTCCTCTTGTCACTGGGTTACAGATCAATAGAATTGAATTTTTTAATTCATGTTTTGATCTTGAATGGATTTAGCCTATTCAAGATATGACAATCGGGTTGATTGTTTTAGTTAATAAATATTGGGCATTGTAATTTTCTCATTAAAGATTCTTGCACAGATAGTAGATAAAGAAGTTCTTTTCCATTAATTTGATTCCTTCCTTCCATTTTTCTTTCTTAACAGTTTAATGCAATTGTGAAGCACATTGTAGCCTTATGGCAATTCTATGCTCCTGTACATGGTTTAACTGCAGCTATATGGAAGATAGCTGAGTGTTCCACTTAGGAGACTAACTAATTCAACATAGACACACATACAACTTGAAATTGTTGTACAATTTCAGTACTAGTTATTCCAACTTACACAAGACACATGGCCTAGAATGCATAGCATCTACAACCTTAAACCTAAGTGTGTCAACGCATCACTTACAGTAAAGCAGTCATGTGTTTTAAAGAATAAACTCAACTAGTCTAGGTGCACATGTAGTAGCACAAACAACTAGAATGTGTTTTCTGTGAGAACAATGTGTCTAACACAATTACAAATTTGAATCCTTCCATTGATTCCTCATAATTCTCTCAGCACTGATAGTGCTTCCAACTTCTGTCTACATTCTGGTTCCATCTTACTACATGCTAATTCCTTCTGCTCCTCTCCAAAATCCTTTCTTCTTCCAAACCATTGCTTGAATCATCATGAGATTAAAGGCCATCCTTGGCCATCATAATATAATATATCATGATGTGATCATAATATAAATTATATTATATTAAAACAGTATAAATTAAAAATAATTTTATTTGCTGGTATCAAAGGGTCTTGGCTAAGTAATTTGTGAAGAGTGACTTATCACCTCACTGATCTTTTAGAAGGCATCTGGCCCTGCAGCTACAGCTGTGATGGCATTACATTGTGTTCACAGCAACAAGACAAACTGGAAACATTTATAGACTTTGACGCTGTGAATACTGGGTCAAATCATTTGCTCAATTTTAAGATTTTTGTGACCACAATATAGAATTGGACACAATTTTCTTATTTTTGGGCTAAGATGTTATCAATTACACTCTTCTGAGAATCTATTCGGATATGAAAAGAAAGGTTGGACAAACACAGGTCTGATTGAGAGCACAAAGATTAATTGTTGGTCTGTTTGTTTTTTTTCAGTTTCTTTTGAGACACTGAACAGCATACAAGAGTGCAGTAATTTTTTAAGTTCTGAACTAAGACCAAGGTAAAAGATGTTTTATAAGACTGAGTGCTTAACCAGTGCTGTTTACACCATTTGTGACATCAGTCGTAAACTTTCTTAGCACCTCTTGAAATTTCTTTGCTGGGCATGTCCTCTGATTGGGTGAAACCCTCAGGCTTGGTTACAAGTCTCTCAGTAATATCATAATTATCATTATACACATCAGTTTTAACATTTAGGTTATTTTCCCAGTTGCAGTCTCTAGGACTTCTGCATGGCAGCAGTTCTCCAGGACTGAGACAGAATTATGCCCAAATCTTATATTTTGAAAACTTTTGTTTTACACCATTGTTTTGTCCAGCTTTACATTCCACACACAAAGGATTCCAGTGAGAGATTTTTCTCCCTTGTTATCTTTTGGCTTATCCAATCACAAGATTTTTTCACAATGTGACCATTTGCTTATTTGCAACGTTGTTGCAGCAAGGCAAATAAACATGTAGCTGGGCATTCTTTACCTCAGAATTTAGGTTTTAATTTACAGCCCTCTGTTGAATACCAGAATAAAATTTGGATGATGTTATTCCAATTTAAGGTTAATCTCTTGTTGCGTGGGCAAACAAGGAGATCTTTAAAGTTTTAAGCAAGGGATATCATTTCTCATCTACGCTGCCGCTATCATGTCCCTGATAACATGTGGTTTGTCTAATTCTCCAGCCCCACCGGATTTCGGTCTCCGGTCTTAAATCTATGGGTATGCCGACCCATTCTACAAATGTGTAGGATGCAATTATCTTTCCCTCAACACTTCTAAAAGGCAAATAAGAATGGACTTAAAAAAGATGATGATCAAGCCCCTTACTTGTTGCAAATCCCAATTTTCCTCTGAAAAGACACTCGCCAACAAGATATGGGAGATCACGGAGGGAACGTCACCACTTTGTAAGGCCCGCCTAATGGGTCCAATGACGGTTTCCCACAGGACAGGGAAGGTTTAAGCGTGTATGTCTTTTCAGCGTCTCTATGAAGTTCACTTAATTTCACTCGTTTAATCTGACTCCAATTTCAAATGATTCTTACGCTTAGGTTGTGTTTCCAATTAGAAATTCATCATTAGTTATGCATTAGTTTAGATATTTATGATTCTGGATATTCCATATTTCAATTGTTCAGTCATTAGGGACCCGATGCCGCACAGAGATACTCGCCCCGGGATTTCGTGGTAAACTCACGGACATAAACTCGCCAGTCTGATCTTCGTCAGAGGGTGTAATAAGTTGGCTAATACCTTTAGTCGGTTGCCTACTGCTCACTCGAAAAAAAGTGTATTTTAATTTAGCCACTTCCATACAACTTGCTAAATCAATGGTAAACAGAAATCAAAAGGTCTTCAGATGAAGTGCCTACTGCTCCTTCATTCATGCGCCTTCAGTTTGTTTTACCCTGGACACAGATTTACGGTAGCATTAGCCTCCCATAATTTACTGGTAATAATGATATCAGGAGAATCCAGAGCAAATCAAATATAACATTTTATTTGTCAGGTAACAGTGTATCGTGTCAATTACACAAATAACCAATTAAAGCCAATTCAGAAATGATAAATGCATAACATCAATTACTCAAAGAAATGCATATACACAGGGATGGGTGAATGTCCTCAGACATTCACCCATCTCTGGGGGGCCTCTCCTACAGATGATCCCACATGACTGCTTTGCTCTTTACCTTTTATACCAGAACCAGAACAAAAGGATCGTAAATGTTTATGACACCAACACCTGTTTTGGGGGAGAGGAGAAGAGACACCACCCAAAAAGAGGACAGAATTTTCCTTAATTTTCCATCTTCTTCATAATTCTAGTGACTGCTGTGAAATTGAGACCGTTTTACCAATCGCACTGAGACAAATTAAATGATACCAAACATGAAAAGGGAAAAACAATATATACACAAGTTACATTATGTTTTGAATAACTTTCAGTGACTTGAGCCAGAGGAAGGGGAGGTGTGTGTGTGTGTGTGTGTGTGTGTGTGTGTGTGGGTGGGGTGGGGGAGGCGTTGTCCTTTTGGGGTTAGGGCAAGGCGTTGTCCATTGCTACTTCTTTGAGATCTTCTTTCCAGATTAAAGTTTTATTACTTTATTGCAGGACGCTTTATCTCAGTTTTTGTTTAGCAGGAAAATCAAGCCTTACAGGTCCATTTACACAACTCCATTTTTTAGTAAAGTATTAATTTAACATTGGGGATTTTGCTGTGAAGAGCAATAAATAAAACACCATAAAACAATGAAACATTCATAAAACAATAAAGGGCCTTGAGTGTTTTTATGATCAATATTTGTGTTCTCGTGTTCTTTTTAATCAAATGTTTTCTATCATTATACTTGAGATATTCAATGCTATTTAATTTTGAATGCATTTTGTTCAAATTTAACATTAAGAAATCCTGATGGAGTCATCTGACTCGTTTGAACACACCCAAAGCTGATCATAAACTCCACCCTCTTACAACACTCACCAGGAAGAGACTGACTCATCTTTCTCAGCTTTCTGTCAAACTGTCTCTCGTGTCTCGACAAAAGCAATAAAAAAAAAAATCAGCAATCAGTGGAGAATGAAGAAAAATGCTTTACAGAAGGATTTTTGAGCCATTTGTTTCTAAACAGACAGCATCTCTTTGTGATTCTCAAGGTTATTCATTTTTGAAACTGTCATTTGGAAAGTGAAAGTAAAGTTTATATTGCTGGAGCTCAAACAGTGAAAATGGCTTCAGCAGCTGAAGATGATTATATTTGTCCTGTATGTCATGAAATCTTCAAGACTCCTGTTCTTTTATCATGTAGTCACAGTTTCTGTAAAGAGTGTCTTCAACAGTTCTGGAGAACCAAGAAAACTCAGGAGTGTCCTCTCTGCAGGAGAGCCTCACAACACGAACCTCCTCTTAATCTGGCGTTAAAAAACTTGTGTGAGTCGTTCCTGAAGGAGAGAAATGAGAGGCGTTCATCAGGATCTGAGGAGATCTGCAGTTTACACAGTGAGAAACTCAAACTCTTCTGTCTGGAGGACAAGCAGCCTGTGTGTGTAGAGTGCTTTACTTCACAAAAACACGTCAGTCACACAGTCAGACCCATCAGTGAAGTTGCTCCATCATATAAGGTAAGAGAAATGTCTCTTCTTTCACATGTAAAGGAATAATTAGTCAATTTAGAGGGAGGCCCCTAAAAACACCTTCTGCCCCTCTAGCGATGTCCCTGCTTCCTGAAACAGAAACCTTGTTACTTAGTTACTTGTTATGGAAAGTAATATGTTGTTACACAAATCCATTTTCACGCAGATCCAGTTGTTAATGGATAACACTTTTGCTTCAATAAATAACATTGTCTTTTACAAACTGTACTTTTTCACTCAGGCTGCCTCTGTTTTATGGTAGGTTTTAATTTCTGAATCAGTTTAGTATGAGATGTTCACAACAGAAGAAATCAGGATAGAATACTTTTTCCACAGCATCATATGATCGTATAACTGTGTCGTCTTCTCTTCTTCTCTTCATTGTAATCTGGTGTTTTATGTATTTTTGTTCAACGCTAGGAGGAGCTCAATACAGCACTGAAGTCCTTACAAGAGAAACTTCAACACAATGAAGAAATGAAAGGAGAGTTTGAGGAAACCGTTCAACACATCAAGGTGTGGAAACAGAATCAGAGTCATATTCATTACAGCTGTAGGATCACTATATACAGCTATGGTCTGATATATTTTATATAATGAATTCCAGTTTATTATTTCTGTAAATAATGAGCATCAATCTGCTTCTGGATCTGTTATATGTTGGTGTGACGAGCAGGGCGGGCGAGAGCCGTGAGGGAATGGCGTGAGGCCGGTGACACAAGAGAGAACGAGCTCCACCTGGGAGGCGCGCCGCCCTCGAGTCTCTCACGGAGGAACTCCGGGAGCATAAAAGGAGGAGCAACGACAGTGAAGGACGAGAGAGGACCAGGCCTGAAATTTACGTTATGTTTTATTATGTTTGTGTGGCCAATTTGTTCCCAAAATTATCGGATGCCGGATACTGTTACCTACACACTATGCTTTTGTGCCCTAAATTGAATAACGACTGGCACTATAGGATATTTCACCATGTCCCCATGCACACACCTCACCCTAACCATGCGGCTCATTCTAATCCAATGACTGGACACTTAGGACAAACAGCAACACTAAATCGCCTCATGACCCGATTCTTCTGGCCGGGCATTCACGAGAACGTGCGCAGGTGGTGCGCGTCTTGTCGTGAATGTCATTTGGTAAATCCGCCGGCCACTCCAAAAGCACCTTTGCATCCCCTTCCATTAATGCAGGTCCCCTTCGAACGAATTGGTATGGACCTCATCGGGCCATTAGAACGATCAGCAAGGGGACATCGCTTTGCTTTAGTCATTGTTGATTATGCAACACGATATCCTGAAGCAGTGGCTCTCCGCAACATTTCCGCTAAGAGTGTTGGGGATGCACTGTTTAGTTTAATCTCCCGAGTGGGGATTCCAAAAGAAATCCTCACTGATCAGGGCACGGCGTTTATGTCACGTACGTTAGGCGAACTTTACGAATTGTTGGGCATTAAATCGGTTCGGACCAGCGTCTTTCACCCACAAACGGACGGGCTGGTTGAACGTTTTAATCGCACGCTTAAATCCATGATTCGTAAATTCGTTCAGGAAAACGCCAAAAATTGGGATAAATGGTTGGAACCCCTGTTGTTCGCTGTGCGAGAGGTTCCGCAAGCCTCCATGGGGTTTTCCCCCTTTGAGTAGTACTCGGGGTACTGGACGTCCTAAGAGAATCTTGGGCGGATGTACCGTCTCAAGCTAAAAATGAAATTCAGTATGTGCTGGACTTGAGACCAAAACTCCACACTTTTGGGCAGGAACTGGCAAACATTCAACAAAACTTTAATTAAAAATAAACAAAACGAAAGTAATGCCGGCAGACCCTCGCGGACGTCTGCCGGCCACACAAACATAATAAAACATAAAATACAGTTCAGGCCTGGTCCTCTCTCGTCCTTCACTGTGGTCGCTCCTCCTTTTATGCTCCCAGGGCTCCTCCGTGAGAGACTCAAGGCCGGTGCGCCTCCCAGGTGGAGCTCATTAACTCTCGCGCCACCGGCCTCACGCCATTCACTCACGGCTCTCGCCCGCCCTTCTCGTCACAGTTGGTATCTGAGTTTATCTCTGATATGAATGATGTGAAGTGTTGATGTGTGTTGATTGAGATGATTGAAGTGAATGTGATCTGATTTCAGTCTCAAGCTGAGCACACAGAGCGTCAGATTAAACAGCAGTTTGAGAAGCTTCATCAGTTTCTCAGAGATGAAGAAGAAGCTACAATCACTGCTCTGAGGGAGGAAGAGGAGCAGAAGAAGCAGATGATGAAGGAGAAGCTGGAGGAGATGAACAGACACATCTCAGCTCTTTCACACACAATCAAAGACATGGAGGAGATGATGAAAGCCAATGACGTCTGCTTTCTGAAGGTCTGATTTCAGATCATTGGTTCATTGATTGAGTTCTTGAGGGTAAATGGTGTGTTTGTTCTGCAGGAGTTTCCAGTCTCAATGGAAAGGTGAGTGATCTGCTCCTGTCTCTGGTCTCTCTGGTTCTGATCCAAAGCCACTGCAGTTCTGACTCCTGAATGTTCTTCCAGAGTCCAGAGCTCACAGCCGGATCCACAGATGGCTTCTGGAGCTTTGATTCATGTGCCACGTTACTTGGGCAACCTGCCGTTCAGAGTCTGGAAGAAGATGCAGGACATCGTCCAAAACAGTGAGTCTGACTGCAGAAGATCTGAGCTGGAAATGAGGGATGGGTGAGAGTTAAAGGTGCTTCATGATAGATAGATAGATAGATGTGTGTAGTTGATGATGAAAATGAGTGTGAAACTAATAACAGCACTGACAGTGATCAGAGGAAAATGTCTGATGTGTTTGATCAACAGGACGAGTGTCATAACAGGTTGTTTGCACATGACATCACGGGGTGGCACAAAATACGGATGGAGGGCAGGAAGTGATTTTCTACATTAGGAAACACTATGAAACACTATGCCTGTGTTTTGCTCTAATTGATCAAACTGAGAAACCACAAGGAGCTTTTATGGTGTACCAAAAGTTGTTGTTTATCAGGGGGAAGAAATTGACTGAAAAACACAGGAAAAAGTGGCTTGTAATCCTAAGTCTGTGGTCAGGAGGAGCTGAGTCAGATAATGCTTGTGTGTACAGTGACCACTTTGTCAAAAGTTAATACAACTTACTCATGCACCCACTAACAAAAAAGTTATTGTATGCTTTCATTTGTTTTCTGGAGTAGAATGATGTCAGTGCCCGTTTGCATAATGCACCTTAAGTGTAATTTTCCTTAGTATAACATGTTCTGTAAAACTTCACCTTAAATGATACACAGAGCGAGCAGGTTCAATCAAAGTCTTTTAATCCGCCGCTTTATGTGCTAAAAATTTTAATTTATGCTTTTATTCACATAAACATTGATCAAATTACACACATAGCATACCCTATCTGTATTAACAAATAACGTGTCCATGGCAACAATATAATTTTACAACCTTAGAGAACTGTTTAAGGGATTATTTTAAAGACTCTATATAGTATATAGATATATAATACAGACATTCGCATATTTATTTAGACATTGCTGTAGGTAAAGGGAAATGACGCCTTAAAGTTGCATACTTAAGGGAAAAACTATGGGGTATTTTGAGCTGGAACTTCACAGACACATTCAGGGGACACCTTAGACTTATATTACATCTTGTGAAAAAAACACTTCACCTTTAAGGGAAAAACTTGAGGTGCTTAACTCAACCAGGCACTGGAGAAGTTGCTACCATCACAATGATAGACAAAAATATTCCAATTCAGTAGAAAAATCGCTCCTCTTTATAACATAAGGATCACGTCAAACAAATGTTGTGATTTTCTGTTTATACTTCTCTTGTAATAGTGTCTAAGCCAGTACATTAAGCACTTTCCTCCATCTCGTACATTCAGCTTTTCACTTCCTGCCCTCCATCTGAATTTTGCACATCGTCAGAATCATGTGATTGCAAACAAGCTATTCATAATAATCTGTGTTGGGTTCACTCTTGATCATTATATGAACATCAGAATAAAATCATCTGTTGATTGTGTCTCATCAGCTCCTGTGATTCTGGATCCAAACACGGCGAATAAACGTCTCGTCCTGTCTGATGATCTGACCAGTGTGGGATACAGCAGGATTGATCAACCTGTTCCTCATAATCCAGAGAGATTTGACCTGGATTTCTGTGTTCTGGGTTCAGAGGGGTTTAACTCAGGAACACACTGCTGGGATATAGAGGTTAAAGGGAGTTCATGGTGGATTCTTGGAGTAACTACAGCATCAAACCAGAGGAAGGGATGTGATTTCTTGGGCAATGATGATATGTGGAGTATGAGATACGGACGGTATGATTATGGTTATCGTGTTAAACAGCAGCTTGATTGTATGAGAGTGAATCTGGACTATGATGGAGGAACGGTGTCATTCTCTGATCCTGTAACTAACACACATCTACGCACATTCACAACCACCTTCACTGACACACTCTTTCCATTCTTCTATAGTTATCCCTATCTGAGAATCTTACCGGACAATAGTCCGTAAATGTCTGAATCTTCCTGCTTTCATCATGTTTCCAATATTTAATCCACATCACATGAGTAAGTGTGCTGTTGATCTGAATATCAGTACGGTGGCTGTGATTGGGCCATGATGATCACATGACAGATATCCAGCACTACAGCAACACTCAGAGGCTGCATCCTGCGAATGCTCCATACGTCATCAAGGATGTATAATTTTAAGAGGGGGTATCACACAGTTTCTGCCAATCTCATGTTAATCTTGAGTACCTATAGAGTAGTAGTAGTTCATCCTTCATATATCCAAAAAGTCTTTAGTTTTATCATATTTATAAAATATACATACGCTGTACCGAGTATTATGAAAACATGCATGCATGAGATCAGCTGCAAGCTATCAATGGTCAGCTAAACAGATGTATTTAAACACACACAATACATCATTGCATTATCCATGGATAACTTTTGAATCACTGTAATGAATTCACTACCGCTGTGAGCGCTCCATCTTTCCGTTTCAAACGATCTGTAAATCCAGCGCTGAACTGGACCTTGTTCATGAAACCATAAGCGCCGATCCTGAGGGCTCGAGCAGCCACGGAAAAACATGAGATATTCTCTATTAATTTTAACCAATAAAAAATTGATTGCAACTATCAGTTTCTATGGTTATTTTAATAACACATGTCGAGAGCGCATCAATGAAATGTGTAAACACAGAACTGTCAGCTTTACATAACGCTGGGTTCTTTGGGAAGCAAGGTTATCTTTCCCTCACAAGCAAAAACACACTTCTTTGGTGACATTGTTGATTTCGTGAAGTCCAGTGACCTGTGCAGCGCTGCTGACGACTTCCGTAAACCCGAACGCGCATCTGATGTTCATATAACGCTCTTGCTCTCTCGCTCTAGTTGACACAGATTTTAAAGCAATAGTTAATCTAATGACTGTTGTTGGAACACAGATTCCAGTCTGTGAGTATGTTGAGGTTTCTGTGTGAAGATTTATGACCAGAGAAACAGAAGGGTCAAACTTTCTGTTGGCATAAAATGGAGACCGAGAAACAAAATGAAAGAGAGATTTGCAATGAGCCAGATATAATGCAAAGATGAAGAAAATCCTGCCCGTGTAAAATAATTGTAGTTACAACTAACAATTATTACTATAAAGAAAGCAGGATTTGGCCTTTATAAGCTTTTAAGTAGCAATTCAGACAATTACGAAAGAAGTAAACAATATGGAGCAAATACATTATGAGGAAAGGTTTGGGTTTTGTCAAGCAGCCCAAGATCTAGATATGACTGAAAATAAAGGACATCAGGACTTAACAAAATATTAAGTATAGTAAGCCATAGAATGTTTTTTTAGAGATGTAGTGAACATATGTTTGAGAACATATAAAGTTTAACTAATTAGATAACTCAATTATGTTTTAAGAATAACATGAGCTTGGACTGCACATGTGCATTGGCTGCCTAAAAAAAAAAAAGCCATTTTAACTCTACTTAAGTATAAGAAACAAAATTTAAGGGACAGTTAATGCCAAAATTAGTTGCTGATTTGGTATATAATATTATGTAATAGTGTAATTAAGAGTTCGATGAGCAGTTTTTGAGATTTCAGAATCCCCAATTCAAATAGACAGACTTTGTCTTAAATGTTTGAAATAGCTGCACAGAAGCATAACATATATGGCTGCCAAGCAAACAGATGCATCTTGAAAGGGGTCTTTATTTATCTAACAATGAAAGATGCAATTACAATCACAAAGAATTAGTAATAATAAAAGTAATAGGAAAATATTAGGCAATACAAGTATTTAGATTAGAATATGCAAACAACATAGAACAAATTGTTAGGGTTAGGGTTGCAATAAAGTGTGCAAAAACCAGAACGTTCTTTAAAGGCTTCTGAGTTTTTCTTTGAAAAAATGGGAGTGAATCAGTCTTCTGAGCAGATTTATAGGTGAGTCCTTCACCCAGAAGAGTAGGTGCTCTGAAAGCTCATAAAACAACATGCTTTAATGATATAGACACAGAACTAGAGAAACCTGGCAAAACAACCTGGAATATGGGGAGAGATTTAGGAGATATAGAGACATTATTTAACCTCAAAAGAGTTGTGTTATAAACAATGCATTATATAAAGCTGTTTTATTGTATATTACTAGAAATATGGATGTATAAATGAATTGTAAAGTACAATGTGAAGGAATATGTATGTTTACATTTACATTTTGTTTTATTAAAACTGCAGAGTAATACAGATACAAAAGGGAAAAGATTGAGACACCTTTTTTTAAAAGAAGATTTTAAAGGGTGTATTTGTCAAACCTACAGCAAAAGGTTATTTGCACAGAGAGAAGCTAATAAGTGTCTGATGACATAAATGAGACAGCACAAGCTTTAATAGCCTCTGAGAATAAGTAATGAAATGGACAGAAAGAGAATACTGTTAGTCAGTGTGGAATATAAAATGAGAGAACAGGTAGAGGAAACCTGATGAAACTGATTGTTTCATCAAATATTGTTATTAAATAATATTTACTGTGAATAAAAATGCTTTAAGGACAAATGAGCTAATAATGATCAATGGAAAGATACATGTGATGTGACCAATGTTTGTTTGTGAACACTGGCGCGTCTCTGGCCGATGACGTCACAGCTCGTCATTTCAGTCAGCGTCGAGTGAGTCTTCTGAGGAGAGTCGAGCAGTTCACGGTATTTCTCATATTTACATGTTATTAACTATCAAACACACTTTATACAGTTTGATCAAGCGACAGGCTCATTTCTGTGTTGTTTTCATCGAGCACAGCGATACTTGTGCGTCTTTTCTGTCGTCTTCCTGCTGAAATAAACATTTAGTGCAGCATGTGAGGAAAATATGATTAATTCATTCAGACCTGAGCGATTTTGTGTTCGTTTGTGTGATTGTTTCATGTTTTATAGTGATAATAACTGTTACTGAATGTCAAAGTTTGAGATCTGTGAGGAAAATATGATGAATTCATTCAGACCTGAGTGATTTTGTGTTCGTTTGTGTGATTGTTTCATGTTTTTTAGTGATAATAACTGTCACTGAATGTCAAAGTTTGAGATCTGTGAGGAAAACATGATGAATTCATTCAGACCTGAGTGATTTTGTGTTCGTTTGTGTGATTGTTTCATGTTTTATAGTGATAATAACTGTTACTGAATGTCAAAGTTTGAGATCTGTGAGGGGAATTGATGTGAATTGATCTCAAGTGTTGCTGCTGCCATTTTATTTATATTCTTTTAACATCTTTGGCAGATCAAATGTGTTAGTTACTTTACTTTAAATTATACTGGAACAGATACTGCTAAATACTTTACAATGAGCCTTTAATAAACCATGTAAGACATTTTAAATCAAATCTGATGTAAACATTAGGCTAACTATTGCTTTTTTTATGATCATTATCAGTTTCATTACAGAACTAACATGTTAATGATCTTATTACATTGCAGTTATTAGAAAATCCAACCATGTTAAGATGAAAATATGTTGTAATATTAAGCTGAATTTTGTTAGTGTTTGTTCTAAGACAGTTCTTAGATGTTTTTAGTATAACACATTTTCAGCTTTTTGTTTTGTGCAAGTGTAAGTTGTAATATTGTGTTTATTTTGTGTAGACCTAACCATCTGATGTATCTCATATACTAGGATGCATTTGGTTAAAGTACACATGAAATCAAAATTGACCATATAAGTGAGAGATGGAGAGGAGGAGTGCTAAAGTAAAACTCTGCCCTCTATCCAATATTCTGTTTCACTTGGAAATACGTCACAACACTGGAGAAAAGACGTTTGCAACTTCCGGTTCATGCTGACTTAAAGAATTAAGTCAAGTCAAGTCAAATTTATTTATATAGCGCTTTTACAATTGGTAATTGTTTCAAAGCAGCTTTACATATTAGAAGCACAGAAAAAAAGGGAAGTGGTTAAAACTGTACAAACAAGCGTGGTAATATGTAACATATACAAGATGGTGCTACATTAAGCCAATGTCGGCTGACTTCCAGGGGTGGAAAAAACCCCCTAGGAGAAAAACCCAGCGTGCTAGCACTGGGAAAAAAGTCCTAGGAGGGAAAAAACCCCTTGGAAGATATATATAATATATGTAAATGTATATGGAGATCAAAATCTGAATTGTACATTTTTATTATAGAGATTAAAAATCGATTATATATAAATATATGTAAGCGGATACGGGGATCCTGGGCTACGTTGTAGTCAGGTCCAGACGCAGGTTCTCCATCTGACCTGGATACGGCCTGGATCCAGCATCCGGCAAACCTCAGGATAAGCAGAGAGACAGATATTAGCGTAGATGCCATTCTTGTTCTGATGTACAGGTATATCTAGTGTTATAGGAAATGTTCTCGGTTCCGGCCGACCTAATTATTGCAGCGTAACAATCCTTTAACGGATTTGAAAAATGTTAATGTATTGATAATGTGTTATGTGTATGCAAGAGCAAAGAGATGTGTTTTTAGTCTAGATTTAAACTGACAGAGTGTGTCTGCTTCCCGAACAATGCTAGGAAGATTGTTCCAGAGTTTAGGTGCTAAATAGGAAAATGATCTGCCGCCTTCAGTTGATTTTGATATTCTGGGTATTATCAACTGGCCTAAATTCTGAGATCGCAATAAACGTGAAGGACTATAATGCATTAAGAGCTCACTTAGGTACTGGGGAGCTAAACCATTTAGTGCTTTATAAGTAAGTAGCAAGATTTTAAAATCTATACGATGTTTAATAGGGAGCCAATGTAATGTTGACAGAACTGGGCTAATATGGTCATACTTTCTGGTTCTAGTAAGAACTCTAGCTGCCGCATTTTGAACCAACTGTAGTTTGTTTAAAAGCCGAGCAGAACAACCACCCAGTAGAGCGTTACAATAATCTAGTCTTGAGGTCATGAATGCATGAACCAACTGTTCCGCATTTGTCATTGAGAGCATATGTCGTAATTCAGATATATTTTTTAGATGGAAGAAGGCGGTTTTACAGATACTAGAAACATGACTTTCAAATGAAAGATTGGTATCAAAGAGCACACCCAGGTTCCTAACTGAGGACGAAGGTTTAATGGAGCACCCGTCAAGTGTTAGAGAGTATTCAAGGTTTTTTCGTGAGGAAGTTTTTGGTCCAAAGATTAGGAAATCAGTTTTTTCTGAATTTAATAATAAGAAATTTCTTGTCATCCAGTTTTTAATGTCAGCTATGCATTCTGTTAGTTTTGTGAATTTGTAGGTTTCGTCAGGGCGCGAGGAAATATAGAGCTGAGTATCGTCAGCGTAGCAGTGAAAACTAACACCATGCTTCCTAATTATCTCTCCTAAGGGCAGCATGTACAGAGTGAAAAGCAACGGTCCTAATACTGAGCCTTGTGGTACCCCATATTTAACCTGTGATCGATACGACATCTCTTCATTAACTACCACAGACTGATAACGGTCAGATAAGTATGATTTGAACCATGCCAAAGCAATTCCACTAATGCCAATATAGTTTTCAAGTCTTTTTAAAAGAATGTTATGATCGATAGTGTCAAAAGCAGCACTGAGATCTAATAACACTAATAGAGAAATACAGCCACGATCGGATGATAGGAGTAGATCGTTTGTAACTCTAACGAGAGCAGTCTCAGTACTATGGTATGGTCTAAATCCTGACTGGAAATCCTCACAGATTCCATTTCTTTCTAAAAAGGAACACAGTTGTGTTGAAACTGCCTTTTCTAGTATCTTTGACAGAAAAGGTAGATTCGATATTGGCCTGTAATTTACTAAATCTCTCGGATCTAGTTGAGGTTTTTTAATAAGAGGTTTGATAATAGCCTGCTTAAAGGTTTTTGGCACGTGTCCTAGTGTTAAAGATGAATTAATTATATCAAGAAGTGGACCTACGACCTCTGGAAGCATTTCTTTCAGTAGTTTAGTCGGCATTGGGTCTAACATACATGTCGTTGATTTTGATGATTTGATAAGTTTAGATAATTCTTCCTCTCCTATAGCGGCGAATGATTCTAGTTTTACCTCAGGGACACTACAGTGCACTGTCTGAAGAGAAACTGTAGACGGTTGCATGTTTATAATTTTCTCTCTAATATTATCAATCTTGCAAGTAAAGAAGTTCATAAAGTCATTACAGCTGTGCTCTATGGAAACGTCAGCAGTTGAATCTCTGTTTCTAGTTAATTTAGCCACTGTGTCAAATAAATACCTAGGATTATGTTTGTTTTCTATTAAGAGATTTGAAAAATAAGTAGATCTAGCATTTCTTATGGCTGTTCTGTACTCAATCATTTTTTCTTTCCACGAAAGGCGAAAAACTTCTAGTTTTGTTTTCTTCCAACTACGTTCAGCTTTTCTAACAGCTCGTTTTAGAGCCCGAGTGTGCTCATCATACCACGGCGTTGGATTAGTTTCCTTAATCTTCTTTAGACGTAAAGGAGCGACCGCATCTAATGTGCTGGAAAAGAGAGAGCCAATAGTTTCTGTTGCAGCATCGAGTTCTTCTAAGTTGTCAGGTATACTAAGGCGATGAAACTGCTCGGGGAGATTATTTATAAAGCAATCTTTAGTGGCAGACGTGATTGTTCTACAATATTTATGGCTGGGTGGTGGTTTTGTAGCCTTGGCTAATTGTATTATACACGAGACTAAATAATGATCTGATATATTATCGCTCTGCTGTAGAATTTCAACAGCATCAATATCTATTCCATGCGACAGTATTAGATCTAGGGTATGATTACGACAATGAGTGGGTCCTGACACGTGTTGTTTAACTCCAATAGAGTTTAAAATATCTGCAAATGCCAATCCAAATGCGTCTTTATTATTATCTACATGGATATTAAAATCACCAACAACAAGGACTTTATCCGCAGCCAGTACTAACTCTGATAGAAACTCAGCAAATTCTTTGATAAAGTCAGTATGGTGCCCTGGTGGCCTGTATACAGTAGCCAGCACAAATGTCAACTTACATAATGTTACATAAAGCACCATCACTTCAAAGGAATTATATTTGAAATTCTTTTGAATGATTCTGAATATATTACTATAAATTACAGCAACACCTCCCCCTTTGCCTTTCTGTCGAGGATTGTGTCGATAATCATAACCTTGAGGACTAGATTCTTGAGGACTAGATTCAGATTTATAATTAACACACTATAAAGCACGCCGGTGACCATCGTAAGCTTCAGCGAGCACAGCTCAAACAGAAATGCAAGATAACTGTTATTGGGATGCTAATATTAAATAACATTATAAAGAGAACAATATAATAAAATTGCTGTGAATTATTAACAGGCGTACACATTCTGACTAGCATGCATCTGAGGCGGTGTTGGTGACGTGTTGACTTGGTCGTGATTTGATTATTAAATTAGTAATTTAATTAATGGGTTAGTTTCTGTCTTTAATTACTCACCCTCATGTAATTGTACACCCGCAAGACCTTCGTTTATCTTCAGAACATAAATTAAGATATTTTTGATGAAATTCAATGGTTCAGTGAGGCCTACATTGACAGCAATAACACTCCCTTTTTCAGTGCCCAGAAAGCTACTAAAGATTTAAAACGGTTTATGTGACTACAGTGGTTCAACATAAAGCGATGAGAATGCTTTTTGTGTTTATTCAACAATATCTAGTGATTTCAAAACACTGCTTTATGAAGCTTCGCAGCTTTACGAATCATTTGTTTCGAATCTGTGGTTCTAAACGCGTATCAAACTGCCAAAGTCACGTGCTATCACTATTGAAGTGTCAAAACACTAATGATGTAACAAAGCCTAATTTACTGATTTTGGTGCTCTGAACCACTTATTTCAAGCAAAAGATTCTTAAAGCTTTGAAGCTTCATGAAGCAGTGTTTTAAAATCGGCCATCACTAGATATTGTTGAAAAGTGTGCCAAAAATAACGACAGAAAGTATTCTCATTGCTAATATTGTTGAACACATAGACTGTAAAAAAATGATTGACGACGCGACAGCGCTTCCTTCCATTGTAATGAACTGAATTTAAAAAGTTCATTGCTGACACGTTACGCAAAAACATCAGTTTTGGAGCCCGGAGTCACGGTATCAAACTTCCGCCCAGATGACTGCATCACTATTGATGTATTTTAAAAGTATTTTTTAAAATACACAATTTAAAATTCTACCTATAACATAATAGGCTATTCTGATTCTTGAGCAATAATATTTTTTAATGTCAAATTCAGTAGATAAACTCAATATAATATGCCACTAGAAACAACTTTAAAATGTCAGAAATGGACCTGCCATTTTAAATAAGGTTAAACTAACGTTTAATGTTTATTCCTAACGTTACAGGAGATTGATTGCTGTAATTAGAGTAGGTTATCATTAGTTTTGTCCTGCTAATTATTATTTTATACCCATAAAAATAATTAGTAACTGCCAGATAATGATCACCTGTTTTTTCCCGACATGGCTAACGTTAGGCGTGTTATCTTAACTAATAACATTTATTAATTAGCTTATAAAGCCCACATTTAACATTACCGAAAAAAGTTTAGTGATCCGTCAGATCCTGTAGGTCGGTTAGGACAGTTTACTGATGAACAACTCATTTTGTTGGTGTGAAATAACACAGAAATTGAAAATTTTAGTTATATATCTTCAATCTCCCCTCGAAGCTCTGACAGTCCTCAGAGAAGCTGTCAATCATGACACGCCCCATTTTTGTAGCATCAAATTGCTAGCTAAAATTAAACATCACAAAAACGAAAAATTGAAATATATGTCAGCATGATGACAACTACCTTAAATGACCAAACCGTTAAATGACCAGACGTTTTATTTGAAGCAGAATTTATTTTTATGTTTTGACTCAAGTCCCATTCGTTTGCATAGAGAGGGCGAGGTTTATGACCTGTACTGCATCCAGCCTCCAGGACATATGAGACACACCCGGTTAAACCACTTCACATTAAAGGGATAGTTCACCCAAAAATGAAAATTTGATGTTTATCTGCTTACCCAGTGCATCCAAGATGTAGGTGACTTTGTTTCTTCAGTCGAACGCAAATTATGATTTTTAACTGCAACCGCTGCCGTCTGTCATTCAAATAATAGCAGTGATTGGGAACTTCAACTATAACAGTATATAAAACTTGCTTAGACAAATCCAAATTAAACCCTGCGGCTCGTGACGACACATTGATGTCTTAAGACACGAAAGGATCGGTTTGTGCGAGAAACCGAACATTATTTATATAATTTTTGCCTCTAATGCACCACTATGTCCAACTTCGTTCAGCTTCCTGTTAGTGAGGTCAAAAAACGCGTTGTGATGACGGAAGTGATGTCTCGCCCATATACTTCAATGAGCGCGAGACATCACTTCCGTTGTCAGAGCGCGATCAGACCTCACTAGCCGGAAGCTGAACGGAGTTGGACATAGTGGTGTATTAGAGGTAAAAAATTACATAAATACCGTTTGGTTTCTCGCACAAACCGATCGTTTCGTGTCTTAGGACATCAATGTGCCGTCACGAGCCGCATGGTTTAATTTGGATTTGTCTATGGAAGTTTTTTCGACTCTTATTGTTCAAGTTCCCAATCACTGCTATTGTTTGACTGACAGACGGCAGCGGTTGCAGTTAAAAATCATAATTTGCGTTCGACTGAAGAAAAAAAGTCCTCTACATCTTGGATGCCCTGGGGGTAAGCAGATAAACATCACATTTTCATTTTTGGGTGAACTATCCCTTTAACTTTTTAAATATGTTTTTAGTAGCTTACTAGGCATTGAAAACAAGTGTTGTTGCTCTCAATGCAGACCTCACTGAGCCATCAGATTTTATCAAAAATATCTTAATTTGTGTTCCCATGTTGCAAGGGAGCGCCCTCTGCCAAAGCTCTAGAAGAGGCAACTCCCCTGGTGGAATGAGCCCTAATACCCGTTGGCGAAGTGTGACCACGCGTCTATAGGCAAGGGCAATGGCATCTCTCACCCAATGTGACATGGTCTGTTTCTTGGCGGCCGCGCCCCTGTTATGGCCGCCATAACAAACAAACAGTTGCTCTGACTTAAGTCTGAAGAGCATGTACTGGACACAGTCTGTGAAGTCGCCCCTGCTCCAGCGTAGTGAACAACGGAGGGCAGAAGGATTCAAGAGTGACCGGATGCAAGTTCGAGAAAAGAACCTTAGGCAGATAGTCAGGATGAGGATGCAAAATAGCTTTTACCATTCCTGGGGCAAAGTCTAAGCAGGATGGCACAGTGGAAAGAGCCTGCAGATCCCCAATTCTTTTCAGAGAAGTTATAGCCATAAGAAAAAACATTTTCAGAGTTAACAGCTTGTCAGAAACTGACTCTAACGGTTCAAAGGGGGTCTCAACCAGGCCCTCCAGGACTATTGCTAGGTCCCATGAAGGGATCCTGGTTCTTGAGTGAGGCCTAATCCATATTCCATTCAGCCAACGTGGCGCTATCAGAAAGGGGTAAGCCCCTTGTTGGCAAAATTTGGCTAGAGCTCCTGGGAGCACAGAAACTGGAAGAAACGCATACAGGCACATTCTGGGCCACATATGCGCATCACATCCAGACCCAGGGGAAACTGGGTGACTCCGAAAGAAATAGAGTGCATCGACGGCGATTCATAACGATATTGAACGCGATATTGCGTGGCTTATCAGTGAACTACGGCTCTGTCTATTAAATGCCGCTTCATTTGAACGTAGGTGATGGGGATTTAGCGGCAATCAGGGAACCGGCTTTACTGACGAAATGCGCGTGACAAAAGCATTCGATATATCGCCCAGCCCTACTTCTCATTTAGTCTCAACCCTAGAGAAACAAGAAAATGGCTAGTACGACATCTGTGTTGTAACGCCATTGTTTGTGACTGTGCTAGTATTAGCCAGTCGTCCATGTAATTCAAAATGCAAATGGCCTGGAGTCACAATGGAGCCAGTGCTGCATCCATGCATTTTGTATGTACGGTGGGGTAATAAGGCTAGGCTGAATGGAAGATGGAAAATAACCTCAGGAACCGCCTGTGTTGTGGCAATAATTCTAGTCAAGTCAAGTCACCCTTATTTATATAGCGCTTTCTACAATGCAGATTGTGTCAAAGCAGCTTTACAGTGATAATTGGTATAATTTTTCCTTTTAAAGAATAGTGTCAATGCAGGCAGATCAAAAGCACTGTTGAATAAATGTCAAGGATACTGTTGAATATCAAATGTCAAGTCAAATTAAATTAAATTAGGGCTGCACGATTAATCGTATTTTATCACGATAACAATATCTGCTTCTCTCGATTGATTTTAAATAATCTTCACGATATTGGCCCGCTCTATGAAAATGAACATAATTTGGAAATATTGGAAGTAATATAAGGAATTTCGCTGTTTTATCTTTTGAAGCTCCTAAAGGTTTTACCAGTTTTCATAATGTTGATCAGCTAGAAATGATTTAAGTCTTTGTGCCACCTACAGGCCTTTTGGGTGAAGTGTAGGTTGGTAAAGAACTTGCAAAATATCCATAGTTACATTACTCTTTTGATAGAATAAACATGATTAATAATCGTGATTATAATTTTGAGGAAACTGTGGCACTGGCTGTCGTGTTGATGATGTCTTCACAATGGATGATCTAGTCGACTCGATCTCTGCTGATACAGGGCTGCGTTGTGGTCGTGTCAAGGCGCCGGTCCTCGGTCTCATCTGGAAACGGCCCCGAATCCGGTTGACTACGGTAAACCTCGGGATAAACAGAAAGACTAATATTAGCGTAGATGCCATTCTTTTTCTGATGTAACGAGTACATCTGGTGTTATAGGAAGAGTTCCCGGTTCCGGCTGAACTTATTTATGCAGCCTAATAATCCTTTAACGGATTTGAAAATATAAATATATAATGTGTTATGTGTATGCCAGGTTAAAGAGATGTGTTTTTAGTCTAGATTTAAACTGACAGAGTGTGTCTGCATCCCGAACAATGCTAGGGAGATTGTTCCAGAGTTTAGGTGCCAAATAGGAGAAGGATCTACCGTCTGCGGTTGATTTTGATATTCTAGGTATTATCAGCTGGCCTGAATTCTGAGATCGCAATAAACGTGAAGGACTATAATGCTTTAAGAGCTCGCTCAGGTACTGTGGGGCTAAACTATTTAGTGCTTTGTAAGTAATTAGCAAGATTTTAAAATCTATACAATGTTTAACAGGAAGCCAATGCAGTGATGACAGAATTGGGCTAATATGGTCATACTTCCTAGTTCTAGTAAGAACTCTAGCTGCTGCATTTTGTATGAGCTGTAGTTTATCAAGCGGGAGGAACAACCACCCAGTAGAGCGTTACAGTAATCTAGTCTTGAGGTCATGAACGCATGAACTAACTGTTCTGCATTCTTCAGTGAGAGCATATGTCGTAGTTTAGATATATTTTTAAGATGGAAGAAAGCGGTTTTACAGATGCTAGTAACATGGCCTTCAAATGAAAGATTGATATCAAAGAGCACACCCAGGTTCCTAGCTGACGACGAAGACTTAACAGAGCAGCCATCAAGTGTTAGACATACAGTAGTATTCTAGATTATTACGTGAAGAAGTTTTTGATCCAAAAATTAGAATCTCTGTTTTTTCTGAATTTAGTAGTAGGAAATTACTGGTCATCCAGTTTTTTATATCAGCTATGCATTCTGTTAATTTTGTGAATTGGTAAGTTTCGTCAGGGTGTGAAGAAATATAGAGCTGAGTATCATCAGTGTAACAATGAAAACTAACGCCATGCTTCCTAATGATATCTCCCAAGGGTAGCATGTACAGAGTGAAAAGCAATGGTCCTAGTACTGAGCCTTGCGGTACTCCATATTGAACTTGTGATTGATATGACATCTCATCGTTTACTACTACAAACTGATAACGGTCAGATAAGTATGATTTGAACCATGCCAATGCAATTCCACTAATGCCAACATAATTTTCAAGTCTATTTAAGAGAATATTGTGATCGATAGTGTCAAATGCAGCACTAAGATCCAGTAACACTAATAGAGAGATACAACCACGATCTGATGATAAGAGCAAATCATTAGTAACTCTGACGAGAGCAGTCTCAGTACTATGGTACGGTCTAAATCCTGACTGGAAATCCTCACAGATACTATTTCTTTCTAAAAAGGAACATAGTTACGATGAAACTGCCTTTTCTAGTATTTTTGACAGAAAAGTAAGATTTGAGATTGGCCTGTAATTGACTAATTCTTTAGGATCTAGTTGTGGTTTTTTAATAAGAGGTTTAATAATAGCCAGCTTAAAAATTTTGGTACGTATCCTAATGACAAAGATGAATTAACAATATTAAGAATGGGATCTATGACTTTTGGAAGCATCTCTTTCAATAGCTTAGTTGGTATAGGGTCTAACATACATGTTGTTGATTTTGATGATTTAACAAGTTTAGACAATTCTTCCTCTCCTAAAGCAGTAAATGAAATGAATTTTTCCTCAGGGACACTACAATGCAATGTCTGACACGATACTGTAGTAGACGGTTGCATGGTTATAATTTTCTCTCTAATATTATCAATCTTGCAAGTAAAGAAGTTCATAAAGTCGTTACTGCTGTGCTCTTTGGGAACATCAGAAGTTGAAGCTTTATTTCTTGTTAATTTAGCCACTGTATCAAATAAATACCTAGGGTTGTGTTTATTTTCTTCTAAGAGTTTTGAAAAATGGGCAGATCTGGCAGTTTTTAAGGCCTTTCTGTACTCACTCATTTTCTCTCTCCACGAAATGCGAAATACTTCTAGTTTTGTTTTCTTCCAGCTACGCTCCATTTTTCTGGCTGCAGTTTTTAGGGCCTGAGTGTGCTCACTGTACCATGGCGTTGGATTAAATTCCTTAATCTTTTTTAAACACAAAGGAGCGACTGAATCTAATGTGTTGGAAAAGACAGAGGCAATAGTTTCTGTTGCAACATCGAGGTCTTCTAAGCTGTCTGGTATGCTAAGGCGATGAACTGATCAGGAAGGTTATTTATAAAGCGATCTTTAGTGGTAGAAGTGATGATTCTACCAATTTTATGGCGGGGAGGCAGTTTAGCCTCTTTAACTAAATGTAGTATACACAAGACTAGATAATGATCTGAGATGTCGTCACTCTGCTGCAGAATTTCAACGGCGTCAATATCGATTCCATGTGACAATAATATAGCTGCAAGCAGCAATTCGGGGCCAAGCCCCAGAAGTGGCAGTAGCGCAATACGGAGCAGGAAGAGCAAAAACAGCAGAAATTGTACGTACATGCAAAACAGCTGGTTCAGAAGGACAGGTGGAAATGAAATGAAAATCAATAGAAGTTCAGATGAGAATGAACACAGAATGAACTAAAAACTAGGGATGTCCCGATCAGGTTTTTTTGCCCTCGAGTCCGAGTCCGAGTCATTTGATTTTGAGTATCTGCCGATACCGAGTCCCGATCCGATACTTCTTTAATACATAAAAAAAGAATAAAGAAGAGCGAAAAAACAGATCCAGGATGTTCCTTTATTTTTATTTAATTCACTTTATTTTAACATTCAACAACTGTTAACAAACAGAACCCTTCTGTGAGGTAGCTTGAACAATCAAGTAATAAATAACATAAATTTTTCACTTTTGGACTTTAGTGCAACAGTAAATATTAAAAAAAAAGTATAATAAAAAAAACAAATAGCACCTCAACTTAAAACACCCAGCAGGCATGAAAACAAATAAAAAAATAAAAGTGCCACAGTGTTTGCAAAGCCAGTAATGTGCTTTTAGGAACTGCACTCCTAACTCTTAACGTCATCACAGTAGTAAGTTTCACAGAAGGAAATGTATGTTTTTCTTAATGAATACTAACATCTCTACCTTGTCAGGTTTGAGCCTGTTTCTGTTCTCATCAAGGACGTTTGCAACTGCACTAAAAAGTCTCTCACTGTCCACAGAGCTGCAGGGGGCACTGAGATACTGGGCTGCAACAGCAGCCATAGAGGGAAACTGATAAGCATGTTCTTTCCAGTACTGAAGTGGGTCGCTTTTCTTAGGGGTGTTTTTTTCTGAGAGGTAGGTCTGCACTTGAGTTTCTGCTGATGTGGTACTCACGGACCGTCCCTGTGACTGCCTCTCTTGTAAGATTTCCTCAAAGGCGATGTCCAGGCTGCTACATGCTTCATGATGTGGTGCCTTGCTCACTGGCTCTGCTGCAGCCTCATATTCCTCTGGCACTGTACTGACAGCCCTCCTCCCCTCTGTCTTTGCCACCTCCTGGATAAGGTGTTCCTTTGCAAGCAACAGGTTGGCTGACTTTGTGAAAAAGCTAGAAACAGATAAAAGTAACACACAATTCAAAACAATAAGACAAGAAGAGACACCACATAGCACAGCTCTTCAGTTAGTCAACTGCCTACACATGTACTCAATTAATAAACTATAAAAAAAAATCTAACCTTAGAACTAAAATTAATCAAAACTAAATTAAAAAGGAAGTAAAACATAAATTGGCTTAATACTGGTGTCTGGTGATGACTTGACTTTATATAAACATGATGTACAAAAGGTGCATTTTAATTTTACTATACTTGCCCATCTTTGTATCTGGGATCTAGAAGAGTGGCGATGTAGAAGAGTGGCTCAGTTTCAACATCAGCAAAACGCTTCTCCACTGCCTCCAGCAGAGTCCTCTTCATTGTTTTTATTCCCTGGTCATCATCATCCTCCCGAGACAGCACACGTCTGAGGACTAATGAGTGAATGAATGACTTAATGAATGCATGGGATTATAGTTTGTTTCAGACAACATCAATAAATGTTACAATATAAAGTAATAAATAAAAATACACATTACCTGTTATGGCAGGGATCACGTCAGCTGCAGTTGCAGTCTCCCTGCTCACATCCCTGGTCATCTCTTCAAAGGGGGATAGCACATCAGCAATCTTATTCATCAGCTCCCACTGGTGAGCTGTCAGTGTTGCTGGTAGAGTGCGCTCAGCTGCAAAGACACTAAGAGCACGTTTTTGTTGCAGTAGGCTCTGCAGCATGTAGAAGCTGCTGTTCCATCGTGTCTGCACATAAGATAACATGATTCACTTTATTTTTGTGCAAGTTAGGTGCAGAGCAAGTAATGTATAGTGGCTTACTAAATCAAGTGTATGGGAAATAATAATAAAATATAAATACATTAAGGAATGTTACAAGAGGAATCTCACCTGTACATCTTGCTGTAGGCGCTTGATATCCATATTTAGCTCCATCTGTATGTCTTCTAGTCGAGAGTAGGCCAACGGGGAGTGTTTAAAGTGGCCAACAATCTTCCTTGCGTTGGCAAGGGTATCTGTCACGCTGCGCTGAGACAGCAGGCCCTCATGCACACAGAGTTGACAGGAATGGGCGACACAGCCCACACTCGGCACCCCCATATCCCTCATAGCTTTCTTCATATTTGCCGCATTGTCACGCAAAATTACGTGGACCCGTTGCTTGTCAATTCCCCAGTTGTTTAACATCTTTTCCATTGATTGCTGGATGCGCTCTGCGGTGTGCGATCCGCGAAATTCCTGGACATGT
The DNA here is from genome assembly GCF_024489055.1 of Chanodichthys erythropterus. Classification (NCBI taxonomy): domain Eukaryota; kingdom Metazoa; phylum Chordata; class Actinopteri; order Cypriniformes; family Xenocyprididae; genus Chanodichthys; species Chanodichthys erythropterus. The sequence goes on from NC_090223.1 coordinate 6,784,039, forward strand.
AGGGTCGCACGGTGTAAAACAAAACTTGAGTCAATCCATTGTGCGGTAAGACTTAGTAGAGACATGGGAGCTACGGACGAACTCCAGATGTCTGTGGTGAACGAAACATGGGGTGCATCTGATAACAGGACACGTAGGTTGTCAGAAATCTTCTTATAAAGGGCTGGCAGAGCTTTCTCAGTGAAATAGTGGGGAGACGTCATTTCAAATCGAGGTTCTACGTGCTCCATAAGCATAAGAAATCCAGGGTTCTCTACAAAGGCGAATGGCAGGTCACTCATTGCGATCATTTGTGCTATTTTGGCTATGATGTCCTGCGCCTTCGCGCTGTCACGGGGCATCTTTTCTCTCCTCTTTAAACTCTCCTGCAGCGTGAGCTGAGTTGTCTGCGGCTGGGTTGCCTGGGTAAACTCGCTGTATTGTGTCGGGTGTTTGTTTTTGAGGTGCCGTATCAGGTTTGTTGTGTTAAATGTAGCCTTTTCCTTTCCACCTCTTGCAATCCCAAGTTTACATATTTCACACTTTGCTATGGCAATGTTGTTGTCATCAACTTTATAATACTTCCAGACCGCCGACATATTCGCGCTTTCCGCTTCAAGCTGCTTCCGTGTTCTACTTTGCCAGCATTTAACCAATAACGTCTCTGCAACAAAGTGATGTCATGCCGCACGCGTTGCTGTTTATGTGTGGAGTCAAAAATAACTCTGTGCCACCGCATAACTATAAATATGTTAAATAATGATGAATAATAATGAGAATATATACATATCAACTTATCCGAGTCCTGATCGGGAGGTAACGTCCGATTCCGATCGAGTCCAAAACCAATGACCACCCAAAATAGAGACTCCAAAATTGGTCAGATTTCTAGACATGACCATCACTACAAGTGTGCCAAATTTCCTCATTTTCTCATGTTCCGTTGATAGGGCTGCCATAGACTCCCATTCGGAAGAATAATAATAAAAGGGAAAACGTACAATTACAATAGGGGCTTGGCCCCTAATTAGATCTAAAGTATGATTATGACAATGAGTGGGTCCTGACACGTGTTGTTTAACACCAATAGAATTTAGAATGAATTTCTATGTGAAAATATGCATCCTTGAGATCGATCATGACGGACCAATCAAGATGTTGGATTGTGACACGATCATCTTTATGGTTAACATCTTGAACTTGAGAGCTTTGACTAAATGGGTTAAGCCTCAAAGATCTAAGATTGGATGCAGCCCCTTTAGAAACTAAGAAGTATCTGCTGTAGTAACCTGACTCTCTCTCTAGAGGGGGAACATGCTCTATGGCCCCCTGTCTTCAGAAGAGATTGCAGTTCTTATGACAGTAAAGTCACTTGCCCCGGCTTCACAGTAGTGGAGACCACGCCATTGAAACGCGGAGGATGATGAATAAATTGGATTCTGTATCCTTCTACTGTCTTTAGAACCCACACAGAAATCCCTGGCAGTAGTTTCCACGCTGCCAAGTTCTCTGAAATGGGCACTAATTTTGATACTTCCCTTTGAGGGGATGTCGTATGTTCCGTGTCCTGATGTGTTACAGGAATCAATGGAAACCTAACATTTCACTGAAATCCGCTGCCCCCCGAAGCACCAGAGGTGACGGGGAAGGAGGGTTTATGTGAAGATATTAAGAATGGGCGAGTTTGGTAGATATTATGAGGCTGTTGAACGTGACGAGCTGGTCCCCAGATTTATGAGGGGAAGCACAACTCGCCACTGCCTGCTTTTGAGCCTTATTAGCAGGTCAGACTGGTCCACCAGCAACACTGCCATAGTGTGCAGAGCAGTACCAGTCTGACACACTGATCAAACACCTTCCCATCAGTATGGATGTTATTATGCATAGCTTGGTAGGGAGTGCTGTCTCTGTAAGTGACTATGTATATCATTGTATAAATCACATGCCCACAATAGACAAATAAGTTGACATAGTGGGCACAAGGCACATGAAAAATAAGGTTTTCCCCATGAACGAGTTAACGCTATGGAGGACCTATTTATTTTGTTTATATATGGATATTATATATATCATAATTCATATAATTAATTTCACATATTAAATACATCACAATTAAATGCAGCCAATTACCAGACAAGTAAACACGGTCTGAATGAAAGGCTGTGCTTAAATCTTTCATAGATCAGTCTGATATGCCTGTAACACAGCCATTGTGTACAATGCAGTACCAGCCCGACTCGCTGTGAAACGCCTCTGATGATGCACTCCCAGGGGAGAGATAGCATGCGAGCATCTCTCCGATCTGAGGCAACATCGTATAAACACGTGCCTTTTACCTGCTGATGTACAGGTGGCACATCTAATTATAGCCTCGCTCACGGCACATTCCAATGACGTCATGCAAGGCTATAAATATAGGTAAATTTCATTGACGTTGTTTTACACATATATTCACAGCTGGTCACGACTAAAGACGTTCCCCCAGCGCTGAATAAAGCGCAGCTCAGAGTGTAGCCTTTGAAAGGGAACAACATGAGGGTGAGTAATTAATGACAGAAACTTCATTTTTGGGTGGACTAATCCTTTAAATGTTCAAATCATGACTCAATTTAATATCCTTCTAGCCCTTTATTTACACTTTCTTGTTTTGAGCAACATTTGCATACTCTGTCATGCTGTTGTCTATATGCCACTGCAGTAGATGCATATTGCAGTATTAAGGCTAACGATTAATTGATTAATTTAAACAAGGATCGAACATGGGGACATGGGGACATGGGAACATCGCGTTGACACCACCTTGAATTGATGCGGGTGACATTGTCCTTTCACTTTTATGACCTTTCTCTTCATATTCCTCCCTGTGAATTGGTTTGATGTACTGAAAATGAAATTGACATTTTTTCTTTCTTTTCAGTCCTGATGGATGTAAAGGAGGAGAGTGAAGAACTGAGTGAAGTGGAGGAGAAACATCATGTCAAACCTGGAGAAAAACCTTCGAGTCGCTCAAAGACTAAAAACACATTTTTAGAGAAAAGAAAAGCCAAGAAATCTACAATCTGCACTCAGTGTGGAAAGAGTTTCAAATTCAAATGTCATCTTGAGATTCACATGAGAATCCACACAGGAGAGAAGCCATTCACATGTAATCAATGCGGAAAGAGCTTCATACAAAAAGCATCTCTTAAACAACACATGGGACTTCACACTGGAGAGAAGCCGTACAAGTGTGTTCAGTGTGAAAAAAGTTTCACATACAAAAGTCAACTTGAGATTCACATGAGAGTTCACACTGGAGAGAAGCCTTATGTATGCCATCAATGTGGGAAGAGTTTCAGTCAATCATCACAACTAACGACACACGTGAGAATCCACACTGGAGAAAAGCTATTTGTATGTCATCAGTGTGGGAAGAAATTCATAGACAAAGAATATCTTAAGCTTCACGTGAAGATCCACACTGGAGAGAAGACGTACACATGTCATGACTGTGGAAGTATATTTCTTAGGGCATCAAATCTGAAGAAACACCTGACAGTTCATACGAAGGAGAAGCCACATTCATGTTCTGTGTGTGGAAAGAGTTTTTCACTGCTGCAAAGTTTACAAGAGCATGAGAAACTTCATAATGGTGTGAGAGAGTACATGTGCTTTGAGTGTGAGAAGACTTTTACTACAGGAAGCCGTTTAAAACTGCACCAGAGAATTCACACTGGAGAAAAACCTTACAAATGTTCACACTGTGATAAGAGATTCAGTCAGTTAACAAATCTGAAAAGACATGAGAGGATCCACACAGAAGAGAAACCATACAAGTGTTCACACTGTGACAAGAGATTCAGTCTGTCAGCACATCTGAAAACACATGAGATGATCCACGCTGGAGAAAAACCTTACAAGTGTTCACACTGTGACAAGAGATTCAGGCAGCCATTATCTATGAAAATACATGAGATGATCCACACTGGAGAAAAACCTTACAAGTGTTCACACTGTGACAAGAGATTCAGTTTTTCATCACATCTGAAAACACATGAGATGATCCACACTGGAGAGAAACCTTACAAGTGTTCACACTGTGACAAGAAATTCAGTCGGTCATCATCTCTGAAAACACATGAGAGGGTCCACACTGGAGAAAAACCTTATAAGTGTTCACACTGTGACAAGAGATTCAGTCAGTTAGCAAATCTGAAAACACATGAGAGGATCCACACCGGAGAGAAACCTTATAAGTGTTCACACTGTGACAAGAGATTCAATCAGTCAGAACATTTGAAAACACATGAGAGGGTCCACAGCGGAGAGAAGCCGCACACGAGTAATCAGTGTGGAAAGAGTTTCTCTTTTAAAAGTCAACTGAAGTCACACATGAAGATCCATGCAGTGGAGAAACCACATCACCACAGTCTGAGATCACGGTAAGTAGTTCATCTTTATGTGCTGAGAAACAAAACCCACTTTTACATTGTCAGGCTGAACAGTTCATAGATTGGTAAGGCATGTTCCAGTTGTGTTTCCACTTGAGTCTGGTACAGTACGTAGGGCTGCACGATTAATCGCATGCTATTCTCACGCGCATTTAGTCAGTAAAGCCGGTTCCCTGATTACCGCTAAATCGCCATCACCTGTTTTCAAATGAAGCGCCTTTTAATAGACAGAGCCGTAGTTCACAGACAAGCCACGCAATATCGCGTTCATTATCGCAGGCGAATCATCTGCGATATGAACGCGATATTGCGTGGCTTTTCAGTGATCTACGGCTCTGTCTATTAAATGACGCTTCATTTGAAAGCAAGTGATGGCGATTTAGCGGTAATCAGGGAACCGGCTTTACTGACGAAATGCGCGTGAGAATAGCATGCGATTAATCGTGCAGCCCTAACAGTACGGCAAGATTAAAAACAGTCTTGGAGTTTTTGGCAACACTACCAGTTTCTCTGTAGCTGGCTAAGTGATGCAGAAAAGCGATTTGAGTGGCATAAACAAATTAATGATGAAACTGTGTAACACTCTAAATTTGGTCACATATATAAATAAAGGGGATCCATTCATCCAAGAGAAGAGAAATATATATTTAAAGAGTCCAATAGGGAGATGGTATGTCATAGGCGGGTGACGTCACTGACCTGGAACTTTAAATCCCGCCCCAAAAACACTCTCATTCGGCTTCTGTGTCTTCAGCAAGCACTACATCCAGCATGCCCAGGCAGCTCTCGAGGGGGCTGCCTGCGTGCACTGTGGGCAGTTACCCACGAAAACGCTGCGCTCCCACCGGGCCCTCTTCACCACTTCACTCTCCCGCGAGCAAGGAGCTCGTGGAGGTGCTTACTTGAGCCGTTGCCTAGCTGAACATTGAGTGAGAAGCAAGAGCACTAGACTAGAAGTAAACTTGATGAACGTTATCTACCATCTAGGTCTGCTCATCCTCCACGCCGGGGCTTACTGTTTTTTTTTTTTTCAGACCTCCACACTGAGGTGTCGAGATTGTGGAAGAGACCGGTATCCTTCCGTGTCTACACCCCTCAAACATCTACCTACAGTTTTGAGGAGACATGGGTATGGGGTGACGCCAAAAGCAGAGGAGTCACTTGCGAGCCATCTCTCTCCCCAGGCAGCATCGTCCCTCAAAGCCCCGACATTACCCACTAAGCCCTTGAAAACAACATCAGTGCTAGTGGGTAAAGCGTACTCAGCTGCAGGTCAGGCTGCGGCATGCTTGCATACAGTGAGCATTTTGCAAGCATACCAGGCTGACCTGCTAAAGGACTTGGGTGAGAGTAATGAAGTGGGTGCGGATATGATCCAAGAGTTACGTCAGTCAGCTGACTTAGCCCTCTGTGCCACCAAGAAGACAGCCTCTACATCGGCCTCTCCATATCCATCAGCCGCTCTATGGCAGCTCTGGTGGCCACGGAGAGGCATCTTTGGTTGAATTTGACTGAAATCAAAGACAAAGATAAAACGTTTCTCTTGGACGCCCCACTAAATCCTTCTGGCCTCTTTGGTGATGCTATCACCACTGTCACAGAGGTTCCAGGAGCCTAAGAAACAAGCTCGGGGGGGTGCTCTGCCAACCCTGCCACAATGCCGGGGCACAGTAGTTCCTTGCGTGTCACCCGAGGGTGGCGCGCTCTCTCTGGTGCAGCCAAGCCAGTTGTTCCTTGCCGGGGCTCCGCTTCAGGGCACTGTACTGGCTGCCCATATTCCACCAGAGGCCAGCCTAGAGAGATTGCTTCCCTTAGTAGATTTTTTGACAGAGTGGAAAGGACTGTCAAGTATATCTCAGTGGGTCCTGCACGCAGTAGAAAAGGGGTATGCGATTCAGTTCAGATTACGCCCACCCCGATTCAACAGGATCCTGCCCACAGTGGTAGGTCCCGAACAGGCTCTGGTGATGGGACAAGAAGTAGAGACTCTCTTGCGAAAGGAGGCTATAGAAAGGAGCAGGGAGTCAGGGTTTTACAGCTGCTATTTCATTGTGCCAAAGAAAGATGGTCACTTGATCATATTGCGACGTTGGGATTGTCGTTCCCATAGCGATTACGCAGTGCGATTACGCAGTGCGCAACGTCTCGGTTATGTATTTAACCTTAGTTCCCTGAATAGGGAACGAGATGCTGCGTCGCCTTGCCATACTCCTGGCATGCCTGTAATCGACTTGCTTCAGCATTTCAGAAGCTAAATGAGAGTGTTTTCGGGTAGGCTTTATGGTTCCTGGTCAGGGACATCACCCGCCTATGATGTACTGTCTCCCTATTGGACAGATTTCATATGTGCTTCACGACAACATCACGCAAAGGGGTTCCCATAGCGATTAAGCAGCGTCTCCTTCCCTATTCAGGGAACTAAGGTTATATACATAACCGAGACGTTTCTGTAAAGAGTATCTTCAACAGTTCTGGAGAACCAAGAAAACTCAGGAATGTCCTGTCTGCAGGAGAAGATCCTCGAAAGATAAACCTCCATTTAATCCGGCGTCACAAAACATGTGTGAGTCATTCCTGAAGGAGAGAAGTGAGAGGAGTTCATCAGGATCTGAGGAGATCTGCAGTTTACACAATGAGAAACTCATACTCTTCTGTCTGGAGGACAAACAGCCTGTGTGTTTAGTGTGCAAAGATTCTCATAAACATGACAATCATAAATTCAGACCCATCAGTGAAGTGGTTTCATCACATAAGGTAAGAAAAATGACTCTTGTTTCACATGTCAAATAAAAATTCAGTCATAAAGGGGGCTTTCGCATCAAAGGAACGTTTTCATAGTTCACTGTATTCTCTTCTTCTCTTAACTGTTATCTGGTGTTTTATGTATTTTTGTTCAATTCTAGGAGGAGCTCAATACAGCACTGGAGTCCTTACAAGAGAAACTTCAACACAATGAAGAAATGAAAGGAGAGTTTGAGGAAACAGTTCAACACATCAAAGTGAGGAAACGATCAGTCATTTTCATTACAGCTGTATGATCACTGTATACAGTAATGATCTGATATATTTAATATAATGGATTCCAATTAATTATTTCTGTAAATGACTAGCATCAATCTGCTTCTGGATCCGTTATATGTCGGGAATGTGAGTTTATCTCTGATATTAATGATCTGAAGTGTTGATGTGAAGTGATGGTTAGTAATTTCTCATCACATCTGGAACGTCTTACTAGTGGGGTTCCCCAGGGGTCCATTTTGGTCCCTATTTTGTTTTTAATATATATGCTCCCATTGGGATTAATTTTTAAAAAAAAATATGGTATCTCTTATCACTTATGAAACCTAAGAAAAAAAAGTCATCCATGCTTTTATTGTCTAAACTAGAATGACTTAGAAAAAGTCATCCATGCTTTTATCTTCTCCTGGATAGTTTACTGTAATGTTATTTAGCTTTCCTGTAGCTCAGTGGTTAGAGCATGGCACTAGCAATGCCAAGGTCATGGGTTCGATCCCAGGGATTGCACATACTCGGATACAAATGTATAGTATAATGCAATGTAAGTCGCTTTGGATAAAAGCGTCTGCCAAATGCATAAATGTAAATGTTATTTATTCTGGAACCTGTCAGACTTATGTTGCACATCTCCAACTTGTACAAAATGCCGCGGCTAGAATGCTTATGAAGGCTAAGAAGACGGATCACATTACTCTGCTGTTGTCTTCATTAGGCTGTGTATTACAGGATCCAATTCAAGGTTTTGACATGTTTTTAAGGCATTACAGGGAATGGCGCCAGAATATTTGGTGGAGCTCATTAAGCCATATAAATCACATTCAATGTTGAGATCCTCAAACAAACATTTATTAGTGATCCCAAGAGTACGTCTTAAATCCAAGCCTTTGCTGTTACTGCTCCAAGATTATGGAATAAGCTTTCCTTCGAGGTTAGATCATCCCCTACATTAGATATCTACATTAGTTGTTTAAAATTACATCTGCTTTTTCTGGTATTTTTACTTTACACAGGAGTATTTATTATTGATGAGGATTATTATTGATGATGATGTTTTGTTGTGTGTTTTTTTTTTTTTTTTTTTTTTTTTTGTATTTTAATTATTGATTTTGCTTACAAAGTACAGCACTTTGGAGCTCCAGAGTAGCCTGGAAAGTGCTCTATAAATAAATAAATACAAATACAGATGTGTGTAGATTGAAACGATTGAAGTGAATGTGATCTGATTTCAGTCTCAAGCTGAGCACACAGAGCGTCAGATTAAACAGCAGTTTGAGAAGCTTCATCAGTTTCTCAGAGATGAAGAAGAAGCTACAATCACTGCTCTGAGGGAGGAAGAGGAGCAGAAGAAGCAGATGATGAAGGAGAAGCTGGAGGAGATGAACAGACACATCTCAGCTCTTTCACACACAATCAAAGACATGGAGGAGATGATGAAAGCCAGTGACGTCTGCTTTCTGAAGGTCTGATTTCAGATCATTGGTTGATCATTGGTTCATTGATTGAGTTCTTGATGATAAATGGTGTGTTTGTTCTGCAGGAGTTTCCAGTCTCAATGGAAAGGTGAGTGATCTGCTCCTGTCTCTGGTCTCTCTGGTTCTGATCCAAAGCCACTGCAGTTCTGACTCCTGAATGTTCTTCCAGAGTCCAGAGCTCACAGCCGGATCCACAGATGGCTTCTGGAGCTTTGATTGATGTGCCACGTTACTTGGGCAACCTGCCGTTCAGAGTCTGGAAGAAGATGCAGGACATCGTCCAAAACAGTGAGTCTGACTACAGGAGATCTGAGCTGGAAATGAGGGATGGGTGGAGAGTTAAAGGTGCTTCATGACACAAACTGATAGACGTGATAAACGGCATCTTTTCCATGTTAATCTCAGTTTTTATCCTAACCAGCCACAACGGCAACAATTCTAGTTTAGAAATCCTTTCTATTTCTCTGTGATATTGCGGCTGGAAAAGCAACACTAGGTATGCTGGGATAAGGCAATTAAAATATAAGGTGCTGTTCATTTGATTTATTCAATGTTAAAAGTGTCTAATGTGAGTTTAAATATCAGTCGATAACATTTTAGTATAGGTAACAAGTATTCACTATTAATCATGACTTTTTCCTCAAACGCCTAATTTACTGCTTACTAATAGTTAGTAAGTTGTTAAGTTTAGGTATTGGGTAGGATTAGGAATGTGGAATAAGGTTGTTTAGAATAAGGAATTAATATGTGTTTAATTACTAAAAAACAGGCAATATTCTAGTAATATGTAGGCTAATAAGCAACTAGTTAAAAGACCCTAAAATAAAGTGTTACCTATGATTCTGTGTTCCCAGCTTCTCTGTAATGAAAACAACACTGGCTAATTCACCTCAGATCTCCTTTTCACCATTTTTATGCTACTAATTGGACAAATTTTCAAACGTTATGGGTTTAACTTTCACTGTTATGCTGATGACATTCAGATTTATTTTAGCATACCTCCCACCTCTGTATTTCCACCACCTACATTAACAACCTGTATCAAGGAATTCAAGCATTGGCTTGAGGGAAATTTCCTTAAATTTAACTCAAATAAAACCAAGGTAATATTGATCGGCTCTAAAACCATAGTTTCTGAATTCTCTGGTCAACATATACATTTGGATGGTGACATGATAATGCCCTCTACAACTGTTCGCAATCTTGGTGTTCTCATTGATTGCACTCTTTCATTTAATGGCCACATTAGTAAAGTGGTTAAGACAGCTTTTTTTCACCTACGCTGTAACACCAGTTAAAATAAAACAGCCAGAGTCACACAAAATCTGAGGGGGACAACCCACCTTGCCCAATACTTTTTTCCTTTGCAATACTTTCTTTTGCAAAGAGATGTGGCATTATACTGATTCCATATAATAAAATCATCTGTTGATTGTGTCTCATCAGCTCCTGTGATTCTTGATCCAAATACTGCAAATCTACGTCTCGTCCTGTCTGATGATCTGACCAGTGTGAGATACAGCAGGAACAAACAACCTCTTCCTGATAATCCAGAGAGATTCGACCGTTATCCCTGTGTTCTGGGTTCAGAGGGGTTTAACTCAGGAACACACTGCTGGGATATAGAGGTTAAAGAGAGTCCAGACTGGATTCTTGGAGTAACTACAGCATCAAACCAGAGGAAGGGATGTGATTTCTTCAACACTGATGTTTGGAGTGTGGATTATGATGTGGAAGGACTGGATGAACCATGTGGTTATCGTGTTAAACAGAATCTTGATCATGTGAGAGTGAATCTGGACTATGATGGAGGAACGGTGTCATTCTCTGATCCTGTAACTAACACACATCTACACACATTCACAACCACCTTTACTGACACACTCTTTCCATTCTTCAGTTGTTCTCACTCTCTGAGGATCTTACCACTCAATCGTCAGTAAACGTTACTCCTGTAGGTCTGGATCTTCCTGCTTTCATCATGTTTCTGATATTGCTGTCAATCTGAACGTCAGTACGGTGGCCGTGATGATCACATGACTGATTTCCAGCACTACAGCAACACTGTAGTAGCGCCCCCTACCGTACAACAGTGAAAACATGGATTACAATTCTGACAATGGCAAGGAAAGTGTTAAGTACATTTGATGCAAATTCATATGCACACTACCAGTAAACTACACAAAAACTCACATTCATTTTTAAATATTCTGCATTAAATGTTCTTTAGGGTCTTTTTGACCCCAAATTATGTTTGCTAAAGTAATAATAATAAAAAAAAAGTTATCTTTGTCGAAATGTATGATACTTTTTTATGGTGGATAATACTTTCTAAATCTACAAATAAAAAAATGGAATATCATCTTGTTTTTATTTCTGTGTGAAAAAAAGGTTACACTCAGGGTCTTTGGGGTCTCCACAGCATTCATTGTCAACCTGTTCTGACTATAATTTCAGCAGTTAGTGTTGGCTGCTTCTTCTTTTAGCCTCCCTTGCTAGTCGCTCAGTTTATGTTTGCCTGCCAGTGCCTTCTCATCAGGGTTGCTCCTGGTCGGCGGCCCTCCTTCTGCATTAGGCTAAGAATGCTTTGTTCCTTTGCTACTTAATTTTTTTAGCAGTGTTTAAGTATGTGGTTCCCTGGAGGTGTTTAGCATTTAGCTTAGTGACAAGCAGTGAGCTCTGTTATCAGCCTCCCTGTGGAAGGTTTAAGCGTTGCAGGCCTCCTCTCGTCTTTGAGAGTGTGCTTTTTGACTGACGCCTCTGCTCTCTGAGCTTGGTTATCTCATTGTGAGTGGCCCCTTGATTTGATTCAAGTTTTGGTTTGAATGGCCGGCCTCTTTCGGTTTCTCCCTGTCGAGGCCACTATTCATCTGGATCTACATTTACATTTATGCATTTGGCAGACGCTTTCATTGCATTATACTATACATTTGTATTTAAGTATGTGCAATCTCTGGGATCGAACCCATGACCTTGGCATTGCTAGTGCCATGCTCTAACCACTAAGCTACAGGCTAGCTCCTTTGGGATCCCCTGAATTCCTCTTTCTCTATTTTCAAACTTTATACCCCATGCATGCCTTACACCTGCACCACTCGGGTCAAATGCGTGATTCTCCCTCCTACAGGTTTAGAGTTTGCTCCCCTAGAGCTCTAGCATTGGCAACCCGGGCCTGTGGCCATGTTTTCTGGCTATAGCAGGCCCTTCTTGAGGCCTCCTCGCCATTCTGGTAGCGTTATATTGTGCTCCCCTCATTCTAGGGTAGATAAGCAATATGCTGAGCACGTGGCTTGTGTTTACTGAGCATTCCAAGCTTGCAAAATTTATTCTCACGTCCAAGTAGTTGGTTGCGCATGGGTGCATTTTCTAGATGTTGTAGGTTTCACTTCCTGTCTCTGAGCTGTTCAGATTGTCCAGGCACTTCTAGGAATCCTCACCATTTCTGGTGCTGTTTCACAGCTCTTTATGGTTTAAGCTTGGTTTTGCTCATCCCGGTCCTTAGTTCTCCCCTTATGTTTTTCATGTGTTGCTAGAATTTGCTACCCTGGCTTAGTTTGAGTATCCTGCCTCCAGAGTGCTTTGGTTTCACTCTCTAGTTCCCAGGTTGAGTAGATTGCTCCACTCTTTCAGGGTTTTAGTGCTACTCCCAGGGATGCCCATCTCTGGTCCGGTGATTCGGTACTGCCAATGTTTTGTTTTGTTTTTTTTTTTTTTGCTGTCCTTCTCACAGGTTTCTTCCTCTCTGAGGAAGTTTGTAGAGATTCTGTTCTTTCAGACAGGTTTTTGGCCTGACTAGCCCTTGTCTGAACAGGTTCAGCCTCCTTGGTGTCCTTCAGGGATGACTTTTGTCCTCTTAGTAAGTGACTGGCAAGAGTCCTTTCGGTCAACTGAAAACATTACAGAAATAGTGTAACATGAAAAAATGCAACCTATACTAATTCTAGAAAATGAAACTAAATCTAGATCAATTAATAATTGTATAGAAACTAATTACTAATTCAGAAATGAAACTTTTAGAAAAAAAATAAATAAATAATAAATAATAGCTGCTTAGAAAAAAATGATAAAGAAATAAAAGTACAAAAATAAATAAACTATTAGATGAACATTTTATCAGATTAGTGACAATAAGTATGAAATATGTATTTTTTTTCGATTAAAAGGTATATCAAGAAATGTATGTAATATGTTGTTTGTACAAAAAAGTACAATAAAAAATAGAACTAATCAAAAGGGTCATTATAAAATGATATAAGACTGAAAATAAGCGAGAAAGCATTATTGTTTTGTGAAGCTATTTAGTAAAAAGAAAATGGCAAATATTAAGTATAGTAAGCCATATAATGTTTTTTAGAGATGTAGAGAACATATGTTTGAGAACATATAAAGTTTAACTAATTAGACAGAGAAGTTCGATGATATGAACAGAAAGAGAATTCTGTTAGTCAGTGTGGAATATAAAATGAGAGAACAGGTAGAGGAAACCTGGTGAAACTGATTGTTTCATCAAATATTGATTTTAAATAATATTTACTGTGAATAAAAATGCTTTAAGGACAAATGAGCTAATAATGATCAATGGAAAGATACATGTGATGTGACCAATGTTTGTTTGTGAACACTGGCGAGTCTCTGGCCGATTACGTCACAGCTCGTCATTTCAGTCAGCGTCGAGTGAGTCTTCTGAGGAGAGTCGAGCAGTTCACGGTATTTCTCATATTTACATGTTATTAACTATCAAACACACTTTATACAGTTTGATCAAGCGACAGGCTCATTTCTGTGTTGTTTTCATCGAGCACAGCGATACTTGTGCGTCTTTTCTGTCGTCTTCCTGCTGAAATAAACATTTAGTGCAGCATGTGAGGAAAATATGATGAATTCATTCAGACCTGAGCGATTTTGTGTTCGTTTGTGTGATTGTTTCATGTTTTATAGTGATAATAACTGTTACTGAATGTCAAAGTTTGAGATCTGTGAGGAAAATATGATGAATTCATTCAGACCTGAGTGATTTTGTGTTCGTTTGTGTGATTGTTTCATGTTTTATAGTGATAATAACTGTTACTGAATGTCAAAGTTTGAGATCTGTGAGGAAAATGATGAATTCAATCTCGCCTCATGTTCACGCGAGAGTGACAAAATGCTTTACGGTAATTCAAAAACAATGTATATATTATGACTTTATAAGACAATTTCGAAAATTACCCACCTCCATCGAGTGTACTGTATTTGCAAATTACCCACCTCCTCTTTCTTGTACTGCATTTGCAAAACTACTGCGCTGGTGAGCGTTGTAATCGTTGTAGTCCAGAGCTGCACTTGGAGTATTTACAACAGTGTGATTCACTGAAGGAACCTGTAGGGGGAGCTTCGCAAATCTTACTGAGTTCCGCTTTAAATAGTCAAGTCATGACTCAATTTAATATCCTTCTAGCCCTTCATGCTGTTGTCTATATGCCACTGCAGTAGACGCATATTTCAGTATTAAGGCTAATGATTAATTGATTAATTTAAACAAGGATCGAACATGGGAATTTGATTAAATTTATATCCCCGAATGAAACCATAGATCGCGTTGACACCACCTTGAATTGATGCGGGTGACATTGTCCTTTCACTTCTATGTCCTTTCACTTCATATTCCTCTCTTTGAATTGGTTTGATGTAGTGAAAATGAAATTGACATTTTTTTTTTCTTTTCAGTCCTGATGGAAGTGAAGGAGGAGAGTGAAGAACTGAGTGAAGTGGAGGAGAAACATCATGTCAAACCTGGAGAAAAACCTCACAGTCGCTCAAAGCCTAAAAAGACATTTTTAAAGGAAACAAGAGCCAAAGAATCTACAACCTGCACTCAGTGTGGAAAGAGTTTCAAATTCAAATGTCATCTTGAGATACACATGAGAGTTCACACCGGAGAGAAGCCTTACAAGTGTTCACACTGTGACAAGAGATTCAGTGTGATCGCAAATCTAAAAAGACATGAGAAGATCCACACTGGAGAGAAACCTTACAAGTGTGTTCAATGTGGAAAGAGTTTCAAATTCAAAAGTCATCTTGAGATTCACATGAGAATCCACACTGGAGAGAAGCCTTATAAATGCCATCAATGTGGGAAGAGTTTCAGTCAATCATCACAACTAACGACACACGTGAGAATCCACACTGGAGAAAAGCTATTCGTATGTCATCAGTGTGGGAAGAAATTCATAGACAAAGAATATCTTAAGCTTCACATGCAGATCCACAATGGGGAGAAGACGTACACATGTCATGACTGCGGAAGAAAATTTCTTAGGGCATCAAACCTGAAGAAACACCTGACAGTTCATACAAAGGAGAAGCCACATTCATGTTCTGTGTGTGGAAAGAGTTTTTCACTGCTGCAAAGTTTACAAGAGCATGAGAAACTTCATAATGGTGTGAGAGAGTACATGTGCTTTGAGTGTGAGAAGACTTTCACTACAGGAAGCCGTTTAAAACTGCACCAGAGAATTCACACTGGAGAAAAACCTTACAAGTGTTCACACTGACAAGAGATTCAGTCTGTCAGAAAATCTAAAAATACATGAGAGGATCCACACTGGAGAAAAACCTTACAAGTGTTCACACAATCTGAAAACACATGAGAGGATCCACACCGGCGAAAAACCTTACAAGTGTTCACACTGTGACAAGAGATTCAGTGCGATAGCAAATCTAAAAAGACATGAGAAGATCCACACTAGAAAGAAGCCGCACACGTGTGATCAGTGTGAAAAGAGTTTCTCTTTTAAAAGTCAACTGAAGATACACATGAAGATCCATGCAGTGGAGAAACCACATCACCGCAGTCTGAGATCATGGTAAGTAGTTCATCTTTATGTACTGAGAAACAAAACCCACTTTTACATCGTCAGGCTGAACAGTTCATAGATTGGTAAGGCACGGTTCCAGTTGTGTTTCCACTTGATTCTGCTACAGTACGGCATGATTAAAAACGGTCTCGGTCCGGAGTTCTCAGCACACTACCAGTTTCTCTGTAGTTGGCTAAGTGACGCAGAAAAGCGATTTGAGTGGCATAAACACAAATTAATGATGAACCTAAAATAAATATGTGATCATTCTCCATAATGATGTGGAAATATGTGTATTCATAACTTTGTAACTGATATTTTGTATAACTCTGAATTTAGTAACTGTTCATTTAATTATGTTTTATCTACCTGCCCAGGGACTACGGGTGGAAAATAGCAAGTTGCTAAAACCTGGTGCAATGCATCTCTCCCTGTTATATACAGGGTTAATGTTTTATTGTGCATTGTCCCTTTTCAAATAAAATAAATAATAATAATAACACTGTAACACTCTAAATTTGGTCACATATATAAATGGAGACGGTACGTCATAGGCGGGTGACGTCACTGACCAGGAACTATAAAGCCCGCCCAAAAACACTCTCATTCAGCTTCTGTGTCTTTAGCAAGGTGATAAACAGCTCAGGGGGTTCTGCCATAATGCCGGGGCACAGTAGTTCCTCTCTCTGGTGCAGCCAAGCCAGTCATTCCCTGCCGGGGCTCTGCTTCAGAGCACTGTGCTGGCTGCCCATATTCCACCAGAGGCCAGAGACTGGTTTCCTTAGTAGATTTTTTGACAGAGTGGAAAGGTCTGTCATATATATCTCAGTGGGTCCTGCACACAGTAGAAAAGGGGTATGTAATTCAGTTCAGATCATGCTCACCTCGATTCAACAGGATCCTGCCCACAGTGGTGGGTCACAAGCAGGCTATGGTGACGGCACAAGAAGTAGAGACTCTTCCCAGCAGGGAGTCAGGGTTTTACAGCCGCTATTTCATTGTGCCAAAGAAAGACGGGGGATTGCGTCCATTTTTAGATTTACATCCGTTAAATCGAACAGTAGCAAAGCTCAAGTTCAAAATGCTGACAATAAAACATATCGTGTCACAAATCAGATTCGAGGACTGGTTTGTCACGATAGATCTAAAAGACACGTACTTCCATGTATGTATCCTCCACAAAACACAGGAAGTTCCTAAGGTTTGCTTTCGGGGGCGAAGCATTCCAATATTGGGTTCTTCCTAGCACTGTCACCCCGCACCTTCACCAAATGGTGGCAGGACCATCATCTCTCTTGACACATAAACTGCCTGGAGATGCTGGTGGTGTTTCTAGCATTGAAACACTTCCTTCCAGACCTCAGGAAACATCATGTGAAAGTTTGATCCGACAACACATTGGTGGTCTCATATATAAATCACCAGGGGGGTCTGAGATTGTGACCGTTATACAAACTGGCGCATCAGATCCTCCTGTGGTCCCAGGGGAAACTGCTCTCCCTCAGAGCAGTGTACATCCCTGGGTACCTCAAATGTGGGAGAAGACATCCTGTCGAGGCCCGGGGAGTGGAGACTTCACCCAGATGTGGTGAAGCTCCTATAGAAGAACTACAGCGAAGCCCAAGTGGATCTGTTTGAGTCTCGAGAGATGACTCTCTGTCCACTGTGGTTCTCGATGTCAAACCCAGAACCTCTTGGGCTGGATGCTATGGTACAGCCGTGGCCGAGGCTACCGCTGTACGCATTTCTCCCGATTGCGCTGCTCCCGGGAGTTCTGGAGAGAGTATGTCGGGACGGGGCCCATCTGTTATTAGTAGCCCCATTCTGGCCGACCCGAGTGTGGTTCTTTGACCTGGTATCCCTTCTGGGTGGGTCTCCGATGGAGATTCCGATCAGGAGGGACCTTCTCTCTCAGGCGAGCGGGTCAATCCTTCACCCCCACCCGGAGTTATGGAAGCTGTGGGCGTGGCCTCTGAGGGGGCACAGCTCATAAGCTCCAGTCTCTCAACCAAGGTTGTTGAGACCTTTCTCCAAATCCAGAGCTCCCTCCACGAGGAAATTTTACTCCTTGAAGTGGAGATTATTCACTTCATGGTGTGAAAATCACTAGTGGGACCCGGTCAACTGCCCCGTTGGCGCAGTGCTGGAATTCCTGCAGGAAAGATTTTCTACAGGGCTATCCCCCTCCACACTAAAGGTGTACGTGGTGGCTTTAGCTGCTTACCCCACTCAAAGGAGCGTGGTATCTTTGCGGAGACACCCATTTATTACTCATTTCCTCTGTGGTACTTTGAAGCTTAGACCTGCAGTCCGCATGAGAGTACCGGCTTGGGATCTGGCCAGTGTACTACAGGGCCTTTCTATGGTCCCCTTTGAGCCCATTGAAGAGGTGCCAGAAATGTTTCACACACTAAAAACAGTGTTTCTGCTCGCTATCATGTCTCTCAAAAGAATTGGAGACATTAAAGCCCTGTCGGTATCTTCATCGTGCCTTGAATTTGTGTCTGGCAATGTTAAGGCTTTCCTTCATCCCAGTCTGGGATACTTTCCTAAGGTCCTCACTAATGCTATGAGACCTATTGTACTGCAGGCCTTCTGTGCTCCTCCATTTACGTCCTCGGACCAGAAAAAGTTAAATCTGCTGTACTCGGTTAGGGCACTGGATGCATATGTCCACAGAGCTGCCATATGGAGACAAGCTGATCATCCATTTGTATGTTTTGGGGCACCTAGGAAGGGTCTCCATGCATCCAAGCAGAAAATGAGCAAGTGGGTGGTCGAGGCCATCTCACTTGCTTATGAGTCATTTGGACAGCTTTCACCTTTGGCTGTCAGGGCTCATTCGACTAGGAGTATGTCTGCCTCTAAGGCTTTTATTTCAGGGTGTTTGTGATGCTGCAGGCTGGTCCTCACCGCATACATTCATGAGGTTTTATGAGTTAGACCTCGGCTACACTCCAGGGGTGCAGGTGCTACTGTAAGTGGTGCACTTCGGCTACACACGAACGGTCACTTGCTCATATGGTGACGTTGGGATTGTCGTTCCCACAGTGATTACGCAGCGCGAGTTCCCTTGAAAGAGAACATCTCGGTTATGTATTTAACCTTAGTTCCATGAATAGGGAGCAAGACACTGCGGCGCCATACTCCCGGCATGCCTGTAATCGACTTGCTTCAGCATTTCAGAAGCTAAATGAGAGTGTTTTCGGGTAGCCTTTATAGTTTCTGGTCAGTGATGTCACCCGCCTATGACGTACCATCTCCCTATTGGACAGATTTCATACGTGCTTCACGACAACATCATGCAGAGGCGTTCCCATACCGATTACACAGCGTCTCCTTCCCTATTTAGGGAACTAAGGTTATGTACATAACCAATACGTTTCTGTAAAGAGTGTCTTCAACAGTTCTGGAGAACCAAGAAAACTCAGGAATGTCCTGTCTGCAGGAGAAGATCCTCAAGAGATAAACCTCCATTTAATCCGGCGTCACAAAACTTGTGTGAGTCGTTCCTGAAGGAGAGAAATGAGAGGCGTTCATCAGGATCTGAGGAGATCTGCAGTTTACACAGTGAGAAACTCATACTCTTCTGTCTGGAGGACAAACAGCCTGTGTGTTTAGTGTGCAAAGATTCACAGAAACATGACAATCATAAATTCAGACCCATCAGGGAAGTGGTTTCATCACATAAGGTAAGAAAAATGACTCTTGTTTCACATGTCAAATAATAGTCATAGTTTTTATAGTATTTTTGTTCAATTCTAGGAGGAGCTCAATACAGCACTGAAGTCCTTACAAGAGAAACTTCAACACAATGAAGAAATGAAAGGAGAGTTTGAGGAAACAGTTCAACACATCAAGGTGAGGAAACAGAATCAGTCATTTTCATTACAGTTGTAGGATCACTATATACAGCTATGATCTGATATATTTAATATAATGGATTCCAGTTTATTATTTCTGTAAATGACGAGCATCAATCTCCTTCTGGATCCGTTTACAATGGGTATTTGAGTTTATTTCTGATATGAATGATGTGAAGTGTTGATGTGAAGTGATGGTTGGAAATTTCTCGTCACTTCTGGAACATCTTACTAGTGGGGTTCCCCAGGGGTCCATTTTGGTCCCTATTTTGTTTTTAATATATATGCTCCCATTGGGATTAATTTTTTAAAAATATGCTATCTCTTATCACTTATTTGAAACATTAGAAAAAGTCATCCATGCTTTTATCTTCTAAACTAGAATGACTTAGAAAAAGTCATCCATGCTTTTATCTTCTCCTGGATAGTTTACTGTAATGTTATTTATTCTGGAACCTGTCAGACTTATGTTGCACATCTCCAACTTGTACAAAATGCCGCGGCTAGAATGCTTATGAAGGCTAAGAAGACGGATCACATTACTCCACTGTTGTCTTCATTAGGCTGGTTACCAGTGTATTACAGGATCCAAGTCAAGGTCTTGACATGTTTTTAAGGCATTACATGGAATGGCGCCAGAATATTTGTTGGAGCCATATAAATCACATTCAATGTTGAGATCCTCAAACAAACATTTATTAGTGATCCCAAGAGTACGTCTTAAATCCAAGCTTTTGCTGTTACTGCTCCAAGATTATGGAATAAGCTTACCTTCGAGGTTAGATTGTCCCCTACATTAGGTATCTTCAAGAGTTGTTTAAAATTACATCTGCTTTCTCTGGCATTTTTACTTTACACCGAAGTATTTATTATTGATGAGGACTATTATTGATGATGATGTTTTGTTGTTGTGTGTTTGTTTTTTAATTATTGATTTTGCTTACAAAGTACAGCACTTTGGAGTAGAGCTTAGATTCTCTGCCCGAGCCCGGACTCGGCCCGGCCCCGACATTTCCCGCCACCGTCCTCGGGCCGGGCCGGGTCGGGCCCTTGATAAAGCACGTCACGTGTCATGCGCAGCATCTCGTCCACTCGCACTCGCAGTCTCGCACGCGTGACGCATCACACCTGCTGTGCATGCTGTACTATTCAGTAGCTTAAAGCCTCGTTTACACTGCACGCGTGTGCGGCACGTTACGGCTGCGACGCGGCTACCGGAGCTGATTCGCGGCTACTCTAGTCAATGCTCGTGTTTACACCAGCCGCGCTGCGGTGCGTTTGAGAAGCGTCCCAGAAGGGGCTCACTGCGCCGCTTCGCTAAAGATAGGCGCCTCGCCTATTTTTGACGTGCAGCTCAAATACAAAATAAAGTCAAAATAATCCTGTAAACTCCTGCTGATATTTCACATCACTACAATGACAGAAACTGAAGACAAGAGATTCGAAGTTGAAAAACTTGAAATTTCTTTGTTTTTGTTGTCCATAACTGGAATTTTAAGTGTGTTAACTTCATCTGTATGGCTACAGCAAAATAAAGTATGGCATGAGTTGACACCGCGCAGAAGACGGAACAAAACCTTGTCGGAGCCATACGAACAGTGTAAACGAGGCTTAAGTAGCTACAACATGGAGCTTGACTTTAACTTTGAGCAAGTCTGGAGGAAAATCGGAGGTATGGAAACATTTTAAACACCAACGCAGTTTACATGCTTCTTCCTTGTGTATTATTCATTAAGATAATAATTAATAAATGCACGCACAATTATGATGCATAAATGTTACAGATATGTTTACTATGCACAAACAAATGCTTTTCAACTTACATGTGCAAAATTCAGAATTAAATGAATGTGCTGCAATTTGTACAAAAAGAGAGTCTTTAGTCTACGTGTTTTAGCCATTAAATAAGCACATTTAGTTTCAAGTTTAAAGAAAATCTTTCTTCAAAACAAAACTTAAAGTGAATTTCGTTTAGTATAAATTGTATCTTAATTTTAATACATTTTTCATCATCCAATTACCTGGATTTAATACATAAAAAGCAATATAGCAGACAACGTAATTATGACATGGAGGCGCCGGCGCGCCGCGGTCACACACCTTTTGAAACTGGTAACACACGCTGTCACCGAATTTACAAATGCACATCTTGCTTGTTGCTCACACACATATTATGTTGAAATAACAATATGTTGAAGTAACATTATTAATAATAATTAATCTTTAAGAATATTTGATTGAATGCTGAATGTTGAGCTTGTTCAATTTAACAAAATTAAAACTTTAATTATGATAATTAAAATAATTTAATATTTAATATTGAGTGGCCAATTTTTGCTCATTTATTAATATTATTTATATAATTTATATAACTGCGCAGCTCCCCCCTGTAGCCTAAATGATCTAGCACAGCAGCACCTGCGTTAAAAAAAAATAAAAAATCTGGCGCTGCCCCTGGTTATAACGGCCCACATATTAAAAATGGTCTGGTTTAAATCGGGCTCGGGCTCATAATTACAGTGGACGTGTCGGGCCGGGCCGGGTAGGGTCGGGCTTGATTTGTTGGGCCCGATCTAAGCTCTACTTTGGAGCTACAGAGTAGCCTAGAAAATGCTCTATAAATAAATAAATACAAATACAGATGTGTGTAGATTGAAACGATTGAAGTGAATGTGATCTGATTTCAGTCTCAAGCTGAGCACAGAGAGCGTCAGATTAAACAGCAGTTTGAGAAGCTTCATCAGTTTCTCAGAGATGAAGAAGAAGCTACAATCACTGCTCTGAGGGAGGAAGAGGAGCAGAAGAAGCAGATGATGAAGGAGAAGCTGGAGGAGATGAACAGACACATCTCAGCTCTTTCACACACAATCAAAGACATGGAGGAGATGATGAAAGCCAATGACGTCTGCTTTCTGAAGGTCTGATTTCAGATCATTGGTTGATCATTGGTTCATTGATTGAGTTCTTGATGGTAAATGGTGTGTTTGTTCTGCAGGAGTTTCCAGTCTCAATGGAAAGGTGAGTGATCTGCTCCTGTCTCTGGTCTCTCTGGTTCTGATCCAAAGCCACTGCAGTTCTGACTCCTGAATGTTCTTCCAGAGTCCAGAGCTCACAGCCGGATCCACAGATGGCTTCTGGAGCTTTGATTCATGTGCCACATTACTTGAGCAACCTGACGTTCAGAGTCTGGAAGAAGATGCAGGACATCGTCCAAAACAGTAAGTCTGACTGCAGAAGATCTGAGCTGGAAATGATGGATGGGTGGAGGGTTAAAGGTGCTTCATGACACAAACTGATAGACGTGATAAAAGGCATCTTTTCCATGTTAATCTGGTTTTTATCCTAACCAGCCACAACGGCAACAATTCTAGTTTAGAAATAATTTCTATTTCTCTGCGACGTTGCAGCTGGAAAAGCAACACTAGGTATGTTGGGATAAGGCAATTATAATATAAGGTACTGTTTATTTGATTTATTCAATGTTAAAAGTGTCTAATGTGAGTTTAAAATCAGTCGGTAACACTGTAGTGTAGTGTAATTATGACTTTTTCCTCAAACGCCTAATTTACTGCTTACTAATAGTTAGTAAGTTGTTAAGTTTAGGTATTGGGTAGGATTAGGAATGTGGAATAAGGTTGTTTAGAATAAGGAATTAATATGTGTTTAATTACTAAAAAACAGGCAATATTCTAGTAATATGTAGGCTAATAAGCAACTAGTTAGAAGACCCTAAAATAAAGTGTTACCTATCATTCTGTGTTCCCAGCTTCTCTGTAATGAAAACAACATTAGCTAATTCACCTCAGATCTCCTTTTCACCATTTATATCTCCATTTACCATTTTATATTTAACTTTCACTGTTAAGCTGATGACATTCAGATTTATTTTAGCACACCTCCCACCTCAGTATTTCCACCACCTACATTAACAACCTGTATCAAGGAATTCATGCATTGGCTTGAGGGAAATTTCCTTAAAGCTGCTGTCCGCGATTTTTTGGCCCTCTGGCGGTTAATAAACAAGTTTAGTCTGGTGACTGTGGGAGCTAGGGCTTTTAGTGTTGCGGCTCCGAGGTTGTGGAATTCCCTTCCTCAAGACACCCGTCAAGCATCCAGCCTTCTCTCCTTCGAAAATCTGTTAAAAACACATTATTTTTCTAAATATTATTGCTCTGCTCATAGTCTGTAAAAAAAATAATTATATATATATATATAATATTACACACACATATTGTGCCACGTCACCCCCTGGGTGGTTTCTACCGCAACCACGTAACACTATCTTGGTCACGAGCCACTTCCTCTCTTCATATTACTCAACTCCTGTAAAAGGTTTACCTTTATAGATCCAGGAGGAGTCAGGTAGGCGTATAATATTTTCTTAGATTATACTATCTCAGGGTCTACTTCTGATCACTACCGTACCTCCTAGGTCTACGGTTCAGATATCAACCAAGCCTACCTGGGTGGGGTGGGTTAGCCTTCCGTTCAGTGCACCACAGCTGGCTCTTCGCCCTCAGAGGACAGCTATGCCTGCTAATGCACTCCCACGGCCCACTCTGTTGCGACTGGTTGGCAACCTTGACTGACTTTGTAAAGTTCGTCGGGATATCTTTATAAAAATCTATCTTTTTCAGACAGTCAACTTCTGATACCCCAAATGGATTCTCACTCTACAACAATAAACAGACTGAGACAATACTATCAGAGTTTGAGGGCAGTCCTCGTTCTCATTTTATTATTTCTTGCAAAGGCAAAGGCTAAATACACCACTTTATGCCAGCTAAGCTGGAAGATCCATGGGCCAGATAAATAATTACATTTTAAAGCTTACCCTCTTCTCTATTCAGTATATGTTCTCTCAAGGAAATCATGTGTCATCTTTGATCTTCTGAGGGTTGTGGTCTGGTGTCAGCTTCCGCTTGCTGCTTGCTTGTATGGTCTTTTTTTCTTCATCAAAACTACTACTCCTACTACTACTACTGCTAATCCTACTACTACTCAGAGAGCTATAAAGGCCCCTGTTTTTATATTCTCTTTTGACACACTTTATCTCTCCATTTACACATGTGATTTCTTCCTGTGTTAACATATTACCTGTATGCGTCAATTGCTAGGTTACTTGTCTGTCACCTTTTTTTTTTTTAACTTGCGTCAATGCATTTCATATTTGCTTCAATGTTTTAAGCAATACACACATTTTTTATTATACATTTTTATCAGATTCCTACCTAGCTAGACATTTATTTCCTAACTGTCTTCATTCTTATCAGTTACACACAACAATGCTTCTATCCCCCAAAACCCATGTTCACCCACACACATAATGCAACATTCGTCATCTCTACAGGATGTGGTATACACTATATATATATATATATATATATATATATGTACATCTTTACCCTTGTAAGTGAATATTAATATGATTATCTTTTCCTATTCCTTAACCTATCTCTGTAAAGCAACCTTGGGTGTTGAAAGGCACTATATAAATAAAAATTATTATTATTAGGGGCTAAGCACCGAAGGTGCTATAGCCCCTATTGTATCTGTTAGTTTTATTATTATTATTCCTCCCCAATGGGAGTCTATGGCAGCCCTATCAACGGAACATGAGAAAATGATGAAATTTGGCACACTTGTAGTGATGGTCATGTCTAGAAATCTGACCAATTTTGGAGTCTCTAGGACCAACTCTATAGCGCCACCACCAGTTCAAAAATTCAACATTCTAAAGGTTATAACATTTGAACCATTTGCTCTAGAAAAATGTAATTTAGTACATCTGATTTGTCTCTTCATTCTGATGCTATTCAACATCTTACATTAAGTCTCCGCCCATTACAGTAGCAGCCATTTTGAAAAGTACAGTAATCCGTTTTTTCGATACTCCTCCTCCAAATTTTGTCCAATTTTGTCCAATCTTTGATCAGATGATCCTTGTTCTGAGCTGCACAGAAATGACTGAACAGATTTTTTGTATTCATATTTGTTCAAAAGTTATGTTGTCATGAATTTCACAAGGTCGACCTGAAATTGCTATAGAGGCTGTATCTCGGCCAAAATTTGAGCAAGCGAAACAAAAATTGGTACACTTGATCAAGACCATGATCTGAGGTTTCATGCCAAATTTGGGAACAGCGCCACCTACAGTTCATGAGATCTGAAAAATGTCTATTTTGGCCAATAACTTTTGAACAGTTTGTCAGAAAATCAAGATCTTGGTGTCTATGGATTCCTGGGGCCATGCCAAATTCGAGGATATAGATTTTGTCAACATCAGATGATAGGCATGTCCGCCATTTTGAATTTTGTCATAAATTGCAATATCTTTTAAACAATTTGACATATCTTCACAAAAATTGGTACGTATGACCTTTAGAAGGTCCTGAAGGTACCTGAGAAGTTTCAACACAGCGCCACCTACTGTTCCACAGATATAATGTTTTTTTGCAAAAACGCTTATAACTTTTGAAAACATTTTCCAAAATGTGTATGCTTTGTCATTTTATTCCCTGGCTAACGCCAATTCCAACGATGTGTCATTTGTCATTTTCCTTAAATGTCCCTGTCCGCCATATTGAAATAAATGAAAAACAGTTTTTTTGCTACTCCTCCCACGAATTTTGTCCAATTTTGTCCAAAATCAGTTCAGATGATCTTTGGACCGAGCCGCATAGAAATGACTGAACGGATTTTTGATATTCGCTACCATTCCTGAGATATTCGTCTCTGAATATGACCTTGCTTGTGTTTGTTGTCTTATGCTAATTAGCTTAGCATGCTAAATGCTTATTTTGTACAAATTGCTTCTGTTCCTGATATGGAATGTTTCTGTGAATGATCTAAGCTAAAATTTATAAATATAACACATGGTGCATTTTTATAAAAATTCTTGATTGTGAGTTCATTCTCATGAACTACTAAACTTCGACAGCTGTGTGACACTGCCTGCCCAGTGGCGCAAAGAGTTGAGTGACAGACACATGATCCAGAGACTGTGGGTTTGAGTCCCGTGTGGGTCAACTTTATAAAATTGTTTGTAATGTTGTCATTTCAATTCCTTTATTATCCAAACAAGTATTGTACTAGTCTTTCTTCTTTTAATTAGAAATTAATCTATTTTTATTAATTCTATGTTCATTTTCATCTTAGCTTCTGATCATTTTAAGTTAATTCTTACCTATACTTCTGAACCAGCTGTTTTTCATGTACATTCAATTTCTGCTCTTTTTGCCCTTCTTGCTCTGCATTGCACTACAACTCAGACATTTGAGTGCTTGAAATGTATGCTGTGTTGCTCTTCATTGTGAGTTCATTCTCATGAACTACTGAACTCTGACAGCTGTGTGACACTGTCTGCTTAGTGGTGCAAAGAGTTGAGTGACAGACACATGATCCAGAGATTGTGGGTTGGAATCCCACATGGGGTGACTTTATAAAATTGTTTGTAATGTTGTCATTTCAATTCCTCTATCATCCCAAGAAGCTTCTGGTCATTTTGAGCTCATTCTCACCTGTACTTCTGAACCAGCTGTTTTTCATGTGCATTCAATTTCTGCTATTTTTGCTCTTCTTGCTCCGCACTGCACTACAGCTCAGACATTTAAGTGCTTGAAATGCTTGCCATGTAGCTCTGCTTTAAAAGCTGCTCTTTTTGCTGTGCTGTTCTGCCTGCAGTGTTGCTCAGCATGCTGTGCTGTTCTGTTTGATTTTCTGCTCTGCTTAGTGTGCTGCTCTGTTAGATGTGCTGTTCTGCTTACAGTGTTGCTCTGCTTGAAATGCTGCTCTGCTTGCTGTGTTGCCCTGTTTGCGGTGCCTTCGGTGCTTAGCCCCGCATTGCTGCTTGCAGCTATATTTATTATTATTATTAGATCTTGAAAATAAATAAATAGGCACAAGAATGTTCAAACTGTCAACACAATGCTAACAAACATTTCACTTTCCCCTTCATTTTTAATGTGGGGTCTGTTTGGACCCTGAAGACTATGAGTGTTACTTCTTGTTTATTTATTTATTTTTACATACCTTTACAACAACCAAATCAAACCCAGTGTTTTTTCTGTGACTACTTTAAAATGAAATATGATAATCTGCATCAAGTGCGTGACTAAACATCGTCAGGGTTTAAGTAATCGACATAGCCTTTATCACAATATGCTACAAAAGTAAATAATTTCTTCCTCATTCTGTTTCATCAAGCTACATTGGATCACAGACAGTTATTTCCAAAACTTGTCGGAGGAAAATGTGGTTTTAATCATAAACTATTGTTTTAATTTGCTATGCTAATATGCTAACTAACCCTTATGCACCCGTTACCAGGAGCTATTATGTTTAGTCTTGTTTTGAAAAGTTAAAGAACATTTTCAGTCTTTCTTTTTAAAACATATTTGAGCCAATGTGGGGACAATAATAATATATATATTTTTAATTATAATTGCTGTGCAGCCAAAATGATATACCAGTTATCACTGTAAAGCTGCTTTGACACAATCTACATTGTAAAAAGCACAATATAAATAAAGGAGACATGACTTTTTTTTTTTTTTTTTTCATTATATTGATTCCATGTAATAAAATCATCTGTTGATTGTGTCTCATCAGCTCCTGTGATTCTTGATCCAAATACTGCAAATCTGCGTCTCGTCCTGTCTGATGATCTGACCAGTGTGAGATACAGCAGGAACAAACAACCTCTTCCTGATAATCCAGAGAGATTCGACCGTTATCCCTGTGTTCTGGGTTCAGAGGGGTTTAACTCAGGAACACACTGCTGGGATATAGAGGTTAAAGAGAGTCCAGACTGGATTCTTGGAGTAACTACAGCATCAAACCAGAGGAAGGGATGTGATTTCTTCAACACTGATGTTTGGAGTGTGGATTATGATGTGGAAGGACTGGATGAACCATGTGGTTATCGTGTTAAACAGAATCTTGATCATGTGAGAGTGAATCTGGACTATGACAGAGGAACGGTGTCATTCTCTGATCCTGTAACTAACACACATCTACACACATTCACAGCCACCTTCACTGACACACTCTTTCCATTCTTCAGTTGTTCTCACTCTCTGAGGATCTTAGCGGTCAATAGTCAGTAAACGTTACTCCTGTAAGTCTGGATCTTCCTGCTTTCATCATGTTTCTGATATTGCTGTCAATCTGAACGTCAGTACGGTGGCCGTGATGATCACATGACTGATTTCCAGCACTACAGCAACACTGTAGTAGCGCCCCCTACCGTACAACAGTGAAAACATGGATTACAATTCTGACAATGGCAAGGAAATTGTTAAGTACATTTGATGCAAATTCATATGCACACTACCAGTAAACTACACAAAAACTCACATTCATTTTTAAATATTCTGCATTAAATGTTCTTTAGGGTCTTTTTGACCCCAAATTATGTTTGATAAAATAATAATAAAAAGTTATCTTTGTCCAAATGGTGTGATACTTTTTAGTGTTAATTTTGGCAGTCATTTTTTATTTAGTCTTCGTCTTTATCTTAAGATGAAAATGCTCCTTAGTCTGCTGGTGCAGATGTACATATCCTCTTTCATTGGTTCTCAAACTTTCTAGACTAGAGTGTCGTAACCCGTGAGGGTTTTAACATCCTTCTGTGTACCCTCTCTTTTCCACTTAGACTGCAAATCGTTTTTTTTCCAATGCATTTTTTACCTTCATAAATACCTTTTGTAAAATAAATAATGCCTTAAATATTTTTTTTTTTTTTAAATGCTATAAATATAATGATGATAAATCGAAGTGATATTTTTAAATATTGTATTAAAACCACCAGTAGGTGGTGGTAAGTCACTGTTTTTATGAGTGAATCATCGAGTCATTCATTCTTTCAGTATCAAATCAAGCATCTGTATTTATGAATGGATCATTGAATCATTGACGATTCGTTTTGGTCAAGTGTTTAGTCTTTTTAGCCGAACTTCAGTCTCGGTTTTTTTCGCCAACGATATCGCACGTGTAGTTTTAGTCACGTTATCGTTAAATGAAACTGGTGTCGTCTCTCATCTTAGTCATGGAAAAAAAGGTCATCAACGAAAATTTTTCGTCAGTTTTGTTAACGAAATTAACACTGATACTTTTTATGGTGGATAACACTTTCTAGATCTACAAATAAAAAAAATGGAATATCATCTTGTTTTTATTTCTGTGTGAAAAAAAGGTTACACTCAGGGTCTTTGGGGTCTCCAGAGCATTAATTGTCAACCTGTTCTGACTATAATTTCAGCAGTTAGTGTTGGCTGCTTCTTTTTTTAGCCTCCCTTGCTAGTCGCTCAGTTTATGTTTGCCTGCCAGTGCCTTCTCATCAGGGTTGCTTCTGGTCGGCGGCCCTCCTTCTGCATTAGGCTAAGAATGCGAGTAGCAGGTCCTGCGGCCTCCTCTCCCTTTGTTCCTTTACTCCATTGCTACTTAATTTTTTAGCAACTTTGAGAGGAATAAACATGCACTCAAAGTGAAGCAGCACGCTGCATGCACACTGCCCCCTGTTGTCGCACATTAGGAAATACAGCTGGCACTCAAAGTACCGGTACTAATAAAATGAAGAACCGGACCGTTTTTTAAAAGCAGGGTATCGTGATACCTTTCTAGTACCGGTATATCGTGCAACACTATCTCTAGGCGCCGCTTTTTATACTGTCTGGTCGCACTAGTATGGCGTCATAGGCTGTCGCCGAACCAGGGTTACAGTCGTAACCAAAAACGTTATTGTTTCAAGGGTTTGAGCTCAATTCATGACACAAATTCAGAAGAAAATACAAACTATCATGTTGAGAGAAGCTGGACAACATCAAGGAAGTGTTTCTCACCTTCTTCTTTTGCTCTTGGTTTTTACTGTACGCCGTGACCTCAGAATAAGTCACATGATCATCTGTCTGCTAAGATCATCAGTCTATTAAGAAATATAAAAGAAAAAAAGATTCAAATTTAAATTGTAATGGATATAAGGTTAAAAATTGAAAAAAAAAACCTAATTAAATGGTAGAAAAATGTTTTTATAAAGAAAAAAAAGAAATGTGTAAAGATGGTCAAAGATCCGAAATAATTGACAGATAATTGTTGTTTAACATGGAATTTGATTGACAATGCACAGACTATAAGCTTAGACTAAAAAAGCTTAGAAAAAGCAGGACTAAATATGAAAAATTGGTCAAATATTAATTGACAAATATGGGAGAATTTAGAGGATTCAATAAGAATAAGATTTAGCTACTAGATTAAGTTAAATGGTTAATAGAAAGTGATAGAATAGAAGAAAAGATAAAATTGTGTGTTAGAAGAAACAGTGAATGCTACAGTTTACGAAGTTATGAAGAACAAAGATGGAGAAAAGCTCTGAAAGTATACATAAACCAGTAACATGTTATAAAAACTCACGCTATAAAGCATTAGTTTAGCATTAGTAAATAGTCTATTCATAATTTATAAAGCATTAATAGACATTAAGCAGTTTATGAATACAGCTACAAATGCTTTATCAGTTTATAAGCATATCTATAATGTGATTAACAAATGATCAAATTATCATTTATTAAATTATTAATAAATTAGTTGCATAGGAGTTACCAGTGGTTCATAAGATCATTTAAGAAGTGTAAGTAAATGATTAATAAACAATTTAAACATTCATTTATACATCATATTATTTAGAAAGTAATAATTACTTAGTGTGTTAATAAATGCTTTATTAACGTATTCCTACTGCTATTCATGATTAATAAAACATTTAGAAGGGGTCAGTTAACTATTTTTGTGAGTTAATCTAAAGTGAGGATTATTTATGCCTCAATGCTTTTATTAAAGGAGATTTGAAGGCTGTTATATTCGGCACTGCTGTTCTCTAATGTTTTAAGGTATTTTTGACACTGTGAAATATTTAATTATATTATTATTGCTTTATAAACACTATGTTGTTGAATTTTGGCATTTCTGTAATGCAGAGTTGGTACTGGTAAAAATTTATTTAGCAATGTTTACACTTTACAGAAATGTATTTTTATATCAGATTGCAAAGGCTTCGTTTCATTTTACTGCACAGTTATGTTTTGTGGAGATGTACAGGAATTTGTATTTTCTGTGACATTGCAGATTATTATTTTTAATTTATCAAGTTACCCATTTTTATATCAAGTTTATATTAAGTTTGGCTTGAAATAAATATTTCTATGTTCTGTATCCTTTAAATCTCCTTTAATAAAAGCGTTACGAGGCATGAATAGTCCTCACTTTAGATGAGCACACAAAAATGGTTCACTGACAGCTACTAAATGTTTTATTACTACCTGAATTATTGAATTAATCATAAATTACAGTAGGAATACGTGTTAATAAAGCATTTTAGTAGCAATTATGTCTAAATAATAAGATGCATAAATGTACATTTAAATAGTTTATTAATCATTTACTTACACTTTATAAATGATCTTACAAACCACTGATAACTCCTAAATAACTGGTTTGTGAATAATGCAATACATAATTTAGAAATAATAAATTGATCATTAATAAAGTATGAAAATACAATTAATAAACACATTATAGGTATGCTTATAAATCAAGAACAAAACATTTACAGCTGTATTTATAAACTAATTACTAATGTATCTTACCCATAAATATAGAGTTATAAATATAGATTCTGTGGTAGGTGTACCTCTTCTGTGTATAGACAATATAATAACTGTTCTTTAAGATGAAAAGCATTTATTCAGATAATTAGTTTGATGATTATATTATTAAAGCTTTATTAAGAGTGTAGTTTATAAAGGAAGACAATGCAACTGTTGTTTAACACTAGAAGTCCCAGAGATTTGTAACCCTCCTTTAGCCAAGTGGATGCTAACTGGCTAGTCTTTTGGCTATCATTAGCATCAATTCATGTGTAAATATGGTCATTACCTGAGCAATCTGCAGGGGGGTTGGGTGTGTGTGTGTGAATGGTTGCTGGTGGCTTGTTTGTATGTGTGGGGGAGGGAGGGCTGCTAAAAGCAGAGAACTTGATTGACCATGGGCCGGTTTCAGAAAGGAGGTTAAGTGAAAACTCTGAGTATGTTAACCCTGAAATGAGGGAGTGCAAGTGATGTTTAAAAAGTTAACTCACTCATTCACACTGCAAAAATGCTTTTCATACTAAGTATTTTTTTATCCTATTTTAAGTAAATTAAAAAAAAAAATCTTAAATCAAGATGGATTTTCTATATGAGAAAATTATATATGATATTTAGTCTTGTTTCCTGGGGGATCTAAATTAAGTGCATTTTACTTAAGTAAAATGATCTGCCAGTGTGGTAATAAAAATAATCTTAATGCAAACGGAAAGTGTTGGAGTGTCTACCCAGGTGAAAAAAAAAGTGCCGTAAAATACACTTTATTTTAGTACACTTTTACACTTCCATAATGTCCAGTGCTCTATTTCCGTGCACTTATTTTGTACTTAATATACTAAAAGCTCTTCTTTAGTACTTCTTAAGATAATCTTAAGAACATCTAAGTGTACTCAACTAAGCTATTTTGAGACACCATGAATTTGAACTAAAATGTGCTTTTAACATACTATCTCTGTATAGAAAAATGTTTTAAGTTACCACTTGTAGTACACTTGAACCCATCTTTCAAACACTTTTAAAATTGACTTATGATGTATTTCAAATATAAGATTAATATATAATGAATATATACAAAATGTATTTATAATATATTGCCAGGCAGTGCCAGGATTGTGAGTGATTGCTGGAATGTACTCACTCACTTTTTAATATTATTTGTAAATATGTGTACAAATGGTTGGTTTCTTTATTTTATTGTGTACTATTTTTATCAATAGATCTCAGCAACAAAGTAAAAAAAACATGTGTGTTGATTTCTCCCTAAGATGGCAAAGTGAAACACAAGTTTCCTTGAAGTGGCTCAGCATGGCCCCACATTGTTTACATAACAAAAGCAACTGTTCACAGCTGATTAAGGATATTAGCCTAAAGCCTTCCAGCCCATCGGCTGTCCTGCGGGTTTTATAGGTAGAAAAGCCAAATGGCTGCTCTCTGGGACTTCTAGTGTTAAAGATTTTAATAAAGCATGCTAGTAGAAAGTAGAAAGAGAATGCCTTTGTAGAGACGAGTCATGAGAAGATTCCTGGAACTCATAGGAGGGGAATTCCAAAGAAGATGACCTCAAGAGGTCAGACTGTCTAAAGGCTTGAAGATGAAGAGAACAGCAGAGGCTGCTTCACACCTGCACCAGAACTAACGCTGATGTTGCCATGACTGAAGAACTTTTTTGATATTTCTCACTCCAAGCAAAACTCAAAAGTTGGCAGCTCTCTCTCAGGGTTTACCATTGTGTTTGCATTTACTTGGTTAGAAAAATCTTGAATTGAACAGGATTCATCAAGGATCCATCCACTCATGCTACACTCTAAATTTTTTAACTTTTTTTTCTACTCAAGGTCCACTCCGCCTTCAGCGGCGCTTGATGACGTAGCAGTTGAGATATGCACCCTTACGAGGACACAGCAGAAAAATGAAGAAAAAATGGGACACAGCCTTCAGATTGAGGAGCGATTTGACAGATTTGATCATCAATCTTTTTAAAGTTATAATTAAGTTTCAGCGTCGAGTCGTCTGAGGTGAGTCGAGCAGTTTTTCTCATATTTACACGATCATCAAACACACTTTACACAGTTTGATCAAGCGACAGGCTCATTTCTGTGCGATACTTGTGCGTCTTTTAGTGCAGCAGCATGGAAATGTTGAATTCATTCAGATCTGAGCGATTTTGTGTTCGTTTGTGTGGTTGTTTTGATTTTTTTATAGTGAGAACTGTTACTGAATGTCTAGAAAAATGATAAAGTTTGAGATCTGTGAGGGGAATTGATGTGAATCGATCTCAAGTTTTGCTTCCGCCATTTTATTTATACTCTATAAACATCTTTGGCAGAACAAATGTGTTAGTTACTTTACTTTAAATTATACTTGAACAGATACTTTTAAATACTTTACTTTGAGCCTGTAATAAACCACATAAGACATTTTAAATCAATACTGTACATAAATGTTATTTGAATAGTTTTACAATGTAAACATTAGGCTAACTATTGCTTTGTGGTGTTTTTTTTCTTCAAGTTTTTATGATCATTGTCAGTTTCAGTACAAAACTAACATGTTAATGATCTTATTACATTGCAGTTATTGCAGTTATAAGAAAATCCAACTATGTGAAGATGGTCATATTATGATCTCCGTGAAGTTAAAATGAAATAATCCCCAAAACTATTTCATTCGTTTGTGCTGATTTGGAGCTGCAAAAACGTACATTTGTGCTGGTTTGGTGTTTAAGATACTGAGCATTATTTTTTTGGTCGTGTGTTGTCATTCTCCACCCCACTTCTTCTAAATCGCACAAAACCGGTGTTGTTAGTTCGTGATTAGAGGGAGTAGCATGTGCAGGCCTGGATGACAGAGGACAGATACTATCAAGAGATGAAGTTAAGGTGGAACATAAAGGGCCCTATTTTAACGATCTAAACGCAAAGTGTAAAGCGCACGGTGCAGGTGCACTCAGGGCGTGTCCAAATCCACTTTTGCTATTTTAACGACAGAAAAATGGTCCGTGCGCCGGGGCGCATTTTTGAAATGGGTTGTCCCTATTCTCTTAATGAGAAATGGGCGTAACGTTCAATAAACCAATCAGAGTGTCATCTCCCATTCCCTTTAAGAGCAAGATGCGCTTGCGCCATGGCCGATTGATATTTACATGGTGGAATTTGTTGGCGATGAGTCAGTTAATATATATGTGTGTGTATTGGCACGATTGTTCAATTAATTAGCCAATTTCGTTCATCATTATAAGTAGGAATAGGCTGAATTGAAAATAGGTAGCCTAATTCTAATACACGCAATGACTATTCATCATCACATTTTTATATTTATGTAACCTACACAATAATATTATTTGACACTGTAATCCTTTTGTTTTTAATATTTGGCATGTTTGTGTGATGCGCATCCCTGTGTGTAATAAGCAAAGTCAATGTGCACTGTGGACGCGCCCAGAGGCGCAGTTTCTAACAACGCGCTCCAACAAAAAAATATTGTGCCATTGACTTCAGACTTTACACCAGGTTTGAGTTGGTCTATGGCGCAGTCTATTTTCAGCTCCTTAAAATAGCAATGCGGCTGAACACACCTCTTTTTTAGACCAGCACGCCCATGGGCGCACTAACTGGCGCAAATGCATTTACTAATTTAAGGACGTGGCGCTGAACGGCGCCGGACGCAATCTAGCAAACACACTTGCGCCGGGTGTATTATAGGGCCCAAAGTGTCTGTTGCTGTATTCACATCCAGAAATGAGAATAGTGTGGGCGAGGGAAGGGAGAATGATACAGCAGAGGAAATATGAGAAGAAGAAAGATAGTGCAGGATTTGTCTGAAGGTAACTGATAGAGAGGTCGGTGGTGAACAAATGGGGAGTTGTAGATTAAAAGTAATGAAGAAATGATTGGAAATGTGCAGAGGTTTTACCAAAATGTTGTCAGTGATGGAGTTGCATGTGTAAATGAGGTCAAGTTGGTTGCCAGATTTGTGTGTACTTGTGGTGATAAGCCGACTGAGATCGAATGAGGCTAGAAGAGAGAAGTCTGAATTATAAGGCTTCTCAAGATGAATGTTGAAATTGCCAAAAACTACAAGTGGGCTACCATCCTAAACATACAGATTTACATTTAAAGTAGGCATGTCAGGTGTGTTTTTACAGTCGGATAGCATGTTGGTAGGCAATATGTGTTAACATAGTTTAGGTTTTGATAAGTGTTCCCCATGGATAGCTCTATACCTGTTAGAGGTTCAGTTTTCAATGTATTAAAAAAAGTAACACATTTCCTCCATTTATTTAGAGTATCAGTGTAAAAGGCATCACAGAAATACATTATAATTTAAAGTATATTAAAATAGAAAACCATTATTTGGTTAGAGACTTGAGACTTATTCTTTTAAAAACATTAGTAATGTGTCAATATTTTGACTGGTACTGTAATTTAACATAGGCCTACAACATTTTCTTCACATGATGTGCAATAATACAGGCATAAGATCACAAAAATCATGTTTTTTTGTTAAGAGTGGACATTAATCCTGTTATCAACATGATCACAGAGGGTTTTTTCACAGCCTACCTGACTGAAAGAGCTCATTAATATGTAGGTAATTAGAGGTCATTATTCAAATCTTTTGTCTTCTCAGGTATGAATCGCAGCATTAATCGTGATTATTAACACCTCCACACATACTGTTTTATTGACAAAAAGTGTCTTACAAAATGTAAATCAATATATTGTTTTATATGAACAAGCAGGCAGGATAATTTTTACATAATTTTGAAGCAAAAACTCTAGCCAACAACCTCCAATACCCAGAAGTCTTGTGAACACAGATTTAATATATATATATATATATATATATATATATATATATATATATATATATATATATATATTTGGCCTTATTTCTGTGACTTAAGTTTTTTGTTTTTTCAATAACCACACATAAACATTATTCCTTCAAGAAAATGTACACACATGTTCCTCACATGTTATGGTGGCCTACTTTATGCTGAATACAGTGTAATGACAATTTTGTCATTAATATGTTTATGAACAACTGAAAAAAGCACAAATGTCAGGGCATGTCAAAACTTCTCAGGGCCCCAAAAATCCTCAGACCCCAGAGGGTTAAATGTTCCGCTATACATAAAGGATAGGACAAACATTGTCCAAGCAAACTGTTAAAAAATCCAGTTATTTTGTAACAGACTTGAGTTCATGAATTGTGTTTTGATTCAGATGTAAAGTGGTAATTCATCGTTTAGTTTATGAACGATGCAGTTGCAGTCAGGGGCGCAGGAGACATTTTCAAAGTGGGGGGGGTGTTGTTAATGAATAAATGTACATGTAAATCACCACGGACGGTGCACGTGTGCATGCGTCTTTCCACGCTCATGGGCAAAGGAGCTTCTTTGAAAGGCTGAGCGGAATGCGGGAAATTAAGTATGCCCGGGCCTTAACCGCTTAAATTGTAATGGACAGGAGCTCACGGTTCACAGCAGGAGAAATGGGAACACGGGGGCACCGCGATGCGACCGCAAAGAGCACTTTCACTTTCGCGATCAAAGTGCATGCCACTGATAAGCATTATGCAGTATTACAGTAGCCCATACACATACCTATTAAACGCTCCTCTCGTGCGTCCTCCCCACTGCGTTGCTGGTAGAGGCAATAATCACTTTTGTTTCGCTTTCAGAGATCTCTTTTATAGATGCCATCAATGCTTTTACCTTTCTAGATGTAATTACCGAAATCAAAACAGTCTATAAATCCTCATGAAAACTTCAGTCAATCCAGCTCGCGCATCAACCTGACAGATCAGCCTCCTTACCTTAAAGTGTCAAATTTCTCGGTTTCTGAATGGACGGTTTGGCTTGACTGACAAATGCTAACGTTCGGGCATGATTTATATACCATTGATCTGTCCTAAAACGTTAGCATGCTCTGATCGATTGCTTGGAGATCGCTTGTTTCTCAGTTCGAGAGCACATTTCCTGTTCACATCCGTGACAAAACAGTTGATTATTTACGAACAAAAGCTCACAGAAATGTGAAAATGGACTCATTTGAAAGAAAATATCCTAAGCTAAAAGATGATATAGTTTGACTAATTTAAGCCCTTATCAAAAGTGCGGGGGTCCTGACCCCCCTGTCCTCCATGTCAATGGCGCCCCTGGTTGCAGTTGCAAATGTTTTTTTCAAACTATCAAAACACATGCCAGATGTAATGTGTGCATGCAATGTGTATGTTTAGTCAGGAATCAGATCTTTCAAGAATAAGTGAATGGCTCTTAAAATAGCCTTTGTGTTATGAAAGGCAGCAGCAGGTGAGAGGTGCAGAGATGACAGGTGGGCAGATCAGGCTATGTTGTGTTTTACTTCATCAGTGGCAGAAGAAAAGTACCTGTTGAAGGACTCCCGAACAGCCATGGCCTCTTGGGTGGAGTTGTTGGTGCCCACTCTCCTTGCACGTGTAAGTGCAGGTATGCGCTGTTCTTCCTGTGGGACAGGTCCTTCTGCTGTGGAGTTCCAACTCTGGAAGTTATAAAGGGCCACTGTTGCTTTCACAATGGCATCCACATTTGCAGGACTCACTCCAATCAACCGGTGGTACAGTAGATACTCCATTGTGCAGCAAGAATCCCAAAGGCATTCTAAACAACTTTTCGGGCCTGTGAAAGCAGTAGTTTAAGATTCTCTTTGATTGGGTGAGGTTTCTTCTTGTAATAAAATGAGAAGATATGACACAAACCATGTACTGAAACTGAGAACAAAACTCCACACTTTGGGGCAGCTATCTAATGAAAATTTGTTACAGGCTCAGGACAAACAAAGCCTGCTGTACAATAGGGGAACCAATTTATGTGCTTGTATTACTTCCAACTTCGAGCTCTAGATTACTTGCAAAGTGGCAAGGACAGTTAGAGGTCTGTTGTATTTATTATCCCCCCCAACCTCCAACTAATCATACACACATTTCTACAATCCTTAACTTCATGAAAAGATTTGGACTTACCAAGGATTGAGAGCGTTATATGAAGATCAGTGGTTTCAAGGTGGAGTCCTCACCAGCTCAGTCAGGGTCCGGTGCTCTTGAGGCTCGATGGAGTAAAGTAATTGCAGGTTCAGATAATAGTCTTATGTAAAAAGTAATTTCACACTGAGTCTTGTTTAGAAACGTTTACGAATCGCTAAATACAATGGCTTCGGTTTAATAACAAGATACAGAAATAAAAAAAAATTACAAAGAACATAAAAGCGAGTAAAGTCTTCACCCGGGGTGTGGCAATCTTCTGTTGTACAACTTCCAATATATAGTCTAAACACATCCTCCTTCCTGACTCAAAAACATCTCCTTGTTTGTTAGAGTACAAGATACAGAGGTCATCTAAGGATTACACACGTGCAGCACGTCTTAACACATTTTCTAACTTAAACTCAACGACTTTCATATTAAACATTCTAGTTCTGCAAAGAGGCATATAGCTTGTATTAAAAATACACATTTCGATTAACTTGTGGTAAAAAAAACATACGTTAGCCTTGCATTAGTTCTTCTTAATACTTCCCCTTTCTGCAACTAAAGCATACACTGTCGTTAGCTCTGCTTATCACTTCTAAGAAAAATAAGAAAATGTAGAAGAAACAAAAATACATATTGGCCATTCTAAATGTTGACCTCTTTGGCCTTTAACTATAATACTCAGACTCAACCGGCGCTGAAGCTTTTATATTCAAAGCCTCAACCTCGTTTGTAATCTGTTCCAAGTCACACATAAAAGTATTCAACATACATGATTGTTTAATAAGCATGATCAATCTCAAATTAATTCTTTGCTGTTGTCTCAATAATTTAAGCATTTCCTTGGCCTTCGGATCCATCTTCATTCCTTCCACTCTCGTGGTTCTTCTTCTCTTCCTCATCTTGTTTCTTCTTGATTTCATCTTGTTCTTTTTGCAAACCTTGAGTAATCAGATTGACCATATCAACTCTAGGTTTCTCCTGATGAATTAGTTCATTTAGTAGGAAATTTTCAGTACAGTTCATATTTGTTAGAGCAGTTTCCACAACAGGTCACACAGCAATTTGGGAAAATTCTCTCGCCCTCCCAGCTCTCTGATGTGGCCAAGTTGCAAGCAGAATTTGCTGATGTGTTCTCACCAAGCCAGGCATGGCATGGCCGTATCGTTTACCTGAACACAAGAAAAAAAGTTGTTCAGACAGAATTAGAAGTGTATTAAGGCTTAATCTAAGATTAATTGATTTATTTAAACAAAGACTGGCCATGGGAATTTGTTTAAATTTATATCCCTGGATGAAATCATAGATTGAGTTTACACCAACTTGAATTTTATCTGGTCAACTTTGTCCTTCTGTGTCCTTTCTCTTCATATTCCTCTCTTTGAATTGGTTTAATGTACTGAAAATGAAATTGACATTTTTTTTCTTTCTTTTCAGACCTAATGGAAGAGAACAAGGAGAGTAAAGAACTGAGTAAAGTGGAGGAGAAACATCATGTCAAACCTGGAGAAAAACATTTGAGTAACTCAAAGACTAATAACACATTTTTAAAGAGAAGAGACAAGACATATACAACCTGCACTCAGTGTGGAAAGAGTTTCACATACAAATGTCATCTTGAGATTC
Organism: Chanodichthys erythropterus; assembly: GCF_024489055.1. Taxonomy (NCBI): domain Eukaryota; kingdom Metazoa; phylum Chordata; class Actinopteri; order Cypriniformes; family Xenocyprididae; genus Chanodichthys; species Chanodichthys erythropterus. The sequence goes on from NC_090223.1 coordinate 6,824,912, forward strand.
ACATGAGAGTTCATACTGGAGAGAAGCCGTACAAGTGTGTTCAATGCAGGAAGAGCTTCATACAAAAGGAAGCTCTTAATTATCACATGAGAGTTCACATTGGAGAGAAGCCTTATGTATGCCATCAATGTGGGAAGAGTTTCAGTCAATCATCACAACTAACGACACACGTGAGAATCCACACTGGAGAAAAGCTATTCGTATGTCATCAGTGTGGGAAGAAATTCATAGCCAAAGAATATCTTAAGCTTCACGTGAAGATCCACAATGGAGAGAAGACGTACACATGTCATGACTGTGGAAGTATATTTCTTAGGGCATCAAACCTGAAGAAACACCTGACAGTTCATACGAAGGAGAAGCCACATTCATGTTCTGTGTGTGGAAAGAGTTTTTCACTGCTGCAAAGTTTACAAGAGCATGAGAAACTCCATAATGGTGTGAGAGAGTACATGTGCTTTGAGTGTGAGAAGACTTTCACTACAGGAAGCCGTTTAAAACTGCACCAGAGAATTCACACTGGAGAAAAACCTTACAAATGTTCACACTGTGACAAGAGATTCAGTCTGTCAGAAAATCTGAAAACACATGAGAGGATCCACACAGAAGAGAAACCATACAAGTGTTCACACTGTGACAAGAGATTCAGTCAGTTAACAAATCTGAAAACACATGAGAGGATCCACACTGGAGAAAAACCTTACAAGTGTTCACACTGTGACAAGAGGTTCAGTGCGATAGCAAATCTAAAAAGACATGAGAAGATCCACAGCAGAGAGAAGCCGTACACATGTAATCAGTGTGGAAAGAGATTCAGTCAGTCAACAGATCTGAAAACACATGAGAGGATCCACACTGGAGAAAAACCTCACAAGTGTTCACACTGTGACAAGAGATTCAGTCAGTTAGCAAATCTGAAAAGACATGAGAGGATCCACACTGGAGAGAAACCTTACAAGTGTTCATACTGTGACAAGAGATTCAGTGTGTCATCATCTCTGAAATCACATGAGAGGATCCACAGCAGAGAGAAGCTGCACACGTGTAATCAGTGTGGAATGAGTTTCGGTTATAAAAGTCACCTGAAGATACACATGAAGATCCATGCAGTGGAGAAACCACATCACCAAAGTCTTAAAACACAGTAAGTAGTTCATCTTTATGTACTGAGAAACAAAACCCACTTTTACATCGTCAGGCTGAACGGTTCATAGATTGATAAGGCACGGTTCCAGTTGTTTCTTTTTTTTTTTTTTTCCACTTTTATTTGTATAGCGCTTTTCATGATACATAGAGAATGCATGTCAACATTACAATTTAGAGAATGCAGTTAGCTAATAACGTAATAATTTAGGCAATTTACAATCTTTTTTAGCAGTTTAATTAAAGGTAGAAGCAATGAGCTCCTGGAAATAATGAATTACATGTTAACAATAATTAGGATATAGAGAAATTTGAGACTGTGCATGTTGGTTGTTGTACATGTTGTTTGAACACACCCGTGTGATCATAAACTCCACCCTCTTACAACACTTTGCAGAATCACCTCAATTATGTATTAAACTCAGATTGCAATTTTGTGGGCCCTTGGGTGGGTGGAGGGACAAAGACCTGGGAAAAATGTTTTATGCCACACTAATGGCAATAAAGGGTAGGGAGAGTGAGGCCATGTCAGGAAGAATGGGAGGAAAGGAATAAAGACAGGCTTTTTTTCAGTTCAGCCTACATTAATGCACACATCATTCACAAGATTAGAGAGGTTGGATAGTGTGATATTCACAAGATTAAGATTGGGACATTGTGCACTGAATTATGGGCTGGCAATGGTTGGCAAGCATCCAGATGGCAGATGTTTGTGTGGAGAGATGGAATCTGTGAAGCATGTAGTAATGGATTGCTTAAATTTCGTTGAATGCATTCTTGCTGTTCATTTACATGTTTGGTCTATAGGTTTGCGTGTTTGAGTGTGTATGTGCGCAGAAGCTTGGTCTTTTAAAAAAAGTTATTTTGGCCAAATTACTTTGCTGGTCCGCATAATACAGAAAAAAATGTGTCCGCGAAATTTATGTGAACTGGAATAATTTTGAAAACGCTTTATCTATACATAGGGAAAGGAAAGGGAAATGGGCCTATACAAGTTTAAACAGATGTGTTTTTAGTCCAGGGTTTGCCTACTGAACTATAGGAAGACTGTTCCAAAGTTTAGGTGCTAAATAGGAAAAGGATCTACTGCCTGCAGTTGATTTTGATATTCTAGGTATAGATGGCCTTCAAATGAAAGATTGGTATCAAAGAGCACACCCAGGTTCCTAACTGACGAAGGTTCCTAGCCATCAAGTGTTAGACAGTATTCTAGGTTATTACGGTAAGTTTTTGGTACAAAAATTAGAATCTCTGTTTTTTTTCTGAAATTAGTAGTAAGAAATTTCTGGTCATTCAATTTTTATGTCAGCTGTGCATTCTGATTATTTTGTGAATTGGTACTTTTTGTCAGGGCACGAAGAAATATAGAGCTGAGTATCATCAGTGTAACAGTGAAAACTAACGCCATGCTTCCTAATGATATCTCCCAAGGGTAGCATGTACAGAGTGAAAAGCAACGGTCCTAGTACTGAGCCTTGCGGTACTCCATATTGAACTTGTGATTGATATGACCTCTCTTCGTTTACCACTACAAACTGATAACGGTCAGATAAGTATGATTTGAACCATGCCAATGCAATTCCACTAATGCCAAACAGTGAAAATGGCTTCAGCAGCTGAAGATGATTATATTTGTCCTGTGTGCTGTGAAATCTTCAAGAACCTTCATAGAAAATGCAGAATCCAACATGGCAAAGGAAATCCTAACAGTTTTGATTACTTTTGATCTGACTCAGCTGTACATGGACCTACACACAATTGTGGACACACTCTAGATTTAATTATTAGTAAGGGTCTAAACGTTCCATCAATTTTCATTAAGGATGTAGCGCTATCTGATCATTTCTGTATTTTCTTTGATATTTTGATCTCTCCAACTGTTGAAGCTAGATCTATAACGGTTAAAAGCGGTGCTCAAATGAGAACACTAATGCACTGTTTATGAAGGCTATATCTTTAACACCAAGCATATCTGCAGACTCTGTTGATTTTCTCATTGATTCTTTTAACTCAAAAGTACAGAACGTTATTGATAACATTGCTCCTGTGAAAGTCAGGAAGAAAAGTGGCAGACAAAAAGCACCGTGGAGAAACTCAACAGAGAATATGAAAAGACAGTGCAGAAAAGCTGAGCGCATGTGGCGAAAGACAAAACTTGAAATCCATTATAACATCTATAAAGATATCATTCATGCTTTCAATGTGGAACTAGGCAAAGCTAGACAGACCTTCTTCTCAAATATTATAAACAGAAACTTAAACAACACCTGCACTCTTTTTGCTACTGTAGAGAGACTAACAAACAGATTTAACAAACTGATTAGGTTAAAATTAGGTAAATTTGGATAAGGGGACGAACCATGGGGAAATTTGAGCTGTGGTGCATGGTTAAGATATCTCTGGAATACAGTCAGGACACTTTCCAAAGGGGAAATTTGTAATGCGTTGCATAAATAAGATATCTCCGAAAGATTAGGGTTGTGTAGCGCAGTTTGAGGTGTCTTGGCAAAAGGAGAGATTGAAGCTTTGTTTATCAGTTTGAAGTGCCTTAACAGGTAGCAGCCCTGTTGTGTGAGGAACAACACAACATAACACAACTGATGGACAACAACAACAAAAAACTCCCTAGCTCATCCATCCAGATAGCAAAATTCTCTGTTTTTACTGTTATTTCTATTCTTTATGTTCTATTTTTTATTATTATTATTTATGTTATGCACTTTGAATTACCATTGTGTATGAAATGTAAGTAAGTGAAGTGACACGTGGCCAAGTATGATGACCCATACTTGGAATTTGTGCTCTGCATTTAACTCATCCAAGTGCGCACACACAGCAGTGAACACACACCCAGAGGAGTGGGCAGCCATTGCTGCTGCGCCCGGGGAGCAGTTGGGGGTTCGGTGCCTTGCTCAAGGGTCTCACCTCAGTCGTGGTATTGAAGGTGAGGAGAGCGCTGGAAATTCACTCCCCTCACCAACAATCCCTGCCGGACCTGAGACTCGAACCAATGACCTTTGGGTTACAAGTCCGACTCTCTATCCATTAGACCACGACTGCCCCCTATTGTGCTATAAAAATCAAAAATGCCTTGCCTTGCCAAGACTCCTGTTCTTTTATCATGTAGTCACAGTTTCTGCAAAGAGTGTCTTCAACAGTTCTGGAGAAAACCCAGGAATGTCCTCTTTGCAGGAGAAGATCCTCAAGAGATGAACCTCCATTTAATCCGGCATCACAAAAGTTGTGTGAGTCGTTCCTAAAGGAGAGAAATGAGAGGTGTTCATCAGGATCTGAGGAGATCTGCAGTTTACACAGTGAGAAACTCAAACTGTTCTGTTTGGAGGACAAACAACCTGTGTGTTTAGTGTGCAGAGATTCACAGAAACATGACAATCATAAATTCAGACCCATCAGTGAAGTGGTTTCATCATATAAGGTAAGACAACTGACTCTTATTTCACATGTCAAATAATAATTAGTCATAAAGTTGGCTTTCACACCAAAGAAACGTTTTCATAGTTCACTGTGTTGTCTTCTTTTTTCTCTTCACTGTAATCTGGTGTTTTATGTGTATTTTGTTCAATTCTAGGAGGATCTCAATACAGCACTGAAGTCCTTACAAGAGAAACTTCAACACAATGAAGAAATGAAAGGAGAGTTTGAGGAAACTGTTCAACACATCAAGGTGAGGAAACAGAATCAGAGTCATTTTCATTACAGCTGTAGGATCACTATGTACAGTTATGATCCAATATATTTAATATAATGGATTCCAGTTTATTATCTCTGTAAATAATGAGTATCACTCTGCTAATCTGCTTCTGGATCAGTGTCTGAGTTTATCTCTGATATTAATGATGTGAAGTGTTGATGTGTGTAGATTGAAACGATTGAAGTGAATGTGATCTGATTTCAGTCTCAAGCTGAGCACACAGAGCGTCAGATTAAACAGCAGTTTGAGAAGCTTCATCAGTTTCTCAGAGATGAAGAAGAAGCTACAATCACTGCTCTGAGGGAGGAAGAGGAGCAGAAGAAGCAGATGATGAAGGAGAAGCTGGAGGAGATGAACAGACACATCTCAGCTCTTTCACACACAATCAAAGACATGGAGGAGATGATGAAAGCCAATGACGTCTGCTTTCTGAAGGTCTGATTTCAGATCATTGGTTGATCATTGGTTCATTGATTGAGTTCTTGATGATAAATGGTGTGTTTGTTCTGCAGGAGTTTCCAGTCTCAATGGAAAGGTGAGTGATCTGCTCCTGTCTCTGGTCTCTCTGGTTCTGATCCAAAGCCACTGCAGTTCTGACTCCTGAATGTTCTTCCAGAGTCCAGAGCTCACAGCCGGATCCACAGATGGCTTCTGGAGCTTTGATTCATGTGCCACGTTACTTGGGCAACCTGCCGTTCAGAGTCTGGAAGAAGATGCAGGACATCGTCCAAAACTGTGAGTCTGACTGCAGAAGATCTGAGCTGGAAATGAGGGATGGGTGGAGAGTTAAAGGTGCTTCATGACACAAACTGATAGATAGATTGCAGTTTCTTCCGCTCTGGTTGATGCAGTTACATTGACGGTGTCCAGTTCTGAGGAATTGGACGTCGTTAGTGTAACAACTGGAGAGATTGAAGACTCGCTACTTCACTCTCCCACTAGTGAGGAGCTAGTGGAGGTGTTGACTCGTGCTGTGACTAAATTAAACATTGATTGGCTGGCTGAGAAACAAGAGTTACAGGTTAAAACCAAGCTAGAGCAGTGCTTCCTGCCATCTAGATTGGCTCAACCTCCACGTCAGGGCTTACCGTTTTTTCTCAACCTCCACACCAAGGTGTTGAGTTCATGGAACAGACCGATTTCCTACCGTGTCTATACCCCACAAACTTCCACCTACAGTAATGTGTTGGGTATGAGGAGACACAGTTATGGGGCGATGCCATAGGTGGAAGAGACGCTCGTGAGCCATATCTCCCCCCAATTGGCATCGTCCCTTAAAGCCCCAACATTACCCTGATATTACTGATATTGGTGTTATTACTGATATACTGATACTGTTGATGTCATCACAAAATATTATTATCATTATTATTATAGATGCTATTACTATTTAAATACTTCTACTATTACCCATTATTACCCATTTGTATTGTCACTGCTGTTTTATTGTTGTTTTTGTGTTTTGTTGTTGTGTTTTTTGTTCACCCTATGTTGTAAGTTTTGCCAATCAGACCTGCTCAGAGACTTGGGTGACAGTGAAGAAGTGGGGGCAGATCTCATCCAGGAGTTGCGTCAGTCAGCTGACCTAGCTCTCCGTGCCACCAAGGAGACTGCCAAATCCTTCGGCAGATCAATGGCAGCCCTGGGGGCAAAGGAGAGACATCTATGGTTAAATCTGACTGCCCCACTTAGTCCTTCCGGCCTCTTTGGTGACACCATTAAATTGGTCAACGAGAGGTTCCTGGAATCGAAGAAACAGGTTGCAGTGCTGCAGCAGTTTCTTCCCTGCTGAACTCAGGTCTCTGTGGCTGCTGGGCAGGAGCAGCCAAAGCTGAGTACAAGTTCCTCGCACAGACAACACCAGAAGCAGAGCGTTGCTACCCTTAATCCCCCTCCAAGGAGCTGGGAGGCAGGGGAACCCTCTAAAGCCAGACGGCCTTCACTTCATTATACGGTGCCTCAATGCTGGGACGCAGTAGTTCCGGGTGATTTGCGCTCTCTGATGCAGCCAAGCCAGTTTTTCCCCTGCCGGTGCACTTCTTCAGGGCACTTTGCTGGCTGCCCAAAATACACCAGAGGCCAGCCTCGAGAGGCTGGTTCCTTTAGTAGATTTTCTGACAGAATGGAAATGTCTGTCAAATGTATCTCAGTGGGTCCTGCACACGATAGAAAAGGGGTATGCAATTCAATTTAGAACATGGCCACCCCGATTCAGTGGGATTCTACCCACAGTTGTGGGCCCGAGCAGGCTCTGGTATTAGCACAAGAAGTAGAGACTCTGCTGCATAAGGAGGTTATAGAAAGGGTCCATCCTCCCAGCAGGGAGTCAGGATGTTACAGCCGGTACTTCATTGTTCCAAAAAAAGATTGGGAGGTTGCGTCCGATTTTAGATCTACATCAGCTAAATCGAATGGTACCAAAGCTCAAATTCAAGATGCCCACAATCAAACATATGCATAATTTCATGTATCAATCCTCCCACAACACAGGAAGTTCCTGAGATTTGCTTTTAGGGGCAAAGCACACTAATACCGGGTTCTTACCTTCAGCCTAGCACTGTCACCCTGCACCTTTACCAAATGTGTAGACGCGGCTCTGGTGCCCTTGTCCATGCAGGGCATCTGCATCTTAAACTACATTGACAATTGGTTGATTCTGGCTCAATCACAGCATATGGCCATTCAACATCGAGATGTTGCTCTCGCTCATATGTAGAAGTTGATGTTGAGGATAAACGTTAAGAAAAGTGTGCTTTCTCCTGCTCAGGAAACCATTCATCTAGGTGTGGTATGGGATTTGAATGTCATGTGTGCTCGTCTGTCGCCTGCTCAGATAGCATCGAATCTCTCAGCTGTTACAAAAATAAAGCTACGCCAGTCACTCACTGTCAAACTGTTTCAGAGACATTTAGATCTGATGGCAGCAGCGTCCAATGTAATACCTTTTGGCCTGCTGAATATGACACCATTGCAGTGGTGGCTAAAAACCAAGGGATTCTCGCCGAGAGGAAATCCTTTTCGTGTGATCAGGGTCACGCAGTGATGCCTTTGTGCCCTAGTCATGTGGAAACAACCTTGGTTTCTGTCCCAGGGACCTGCGTTGGGAGCTCTCGGTCGTTGTGTCATGTTAACGACAGATGCATCCCTCACGAGCTGGGGGGTGATCATGAGTGGTCGATCTGCTCGGGGTCTATGGCAGGACCATCATCTCTCTTGGCACATAAATCCCCTGGAGATGTTTCCAGTGTTTCAGGCCCTGAAACACTTCCTTTTAGACCTCAGGGACCATCATGTGCTCGTTCATTCATATAACACATCAGTGATCTCATATATAAATCATCAGAGGGGTCTGAGGTTGCACCTGTTATACAGACTGGCTCATCAGATCCTCCTGTGGACCCAGAGGAAACTGCTCTCAATCAAGGCAGTTCACATCCCAGGGTACCTCAATTTGGGAGCAGACATCCTGACGACACAGGGGCCAAGGCTCGGGGAATGGAGACTTCACCCCGAGGTGGTGAAGCTCCTATGGGAGAACTTCGGCCGAGCCGAAAAGGATCTGTTTGCATCTTGAGAGATGACTCACTGCCCATTATGGTTCTCCATGACAAACTCAGCACCTCTGGGGCTGGACGCTATGGTACAGCCATGGCCAAGGCCATTTCCCACGGTTGCACTGCTCCCGGGAGTTCTGCAGTTCACACAAGGGTACCGGCTCTGGCCCCCTTCCAAGCCTATCGAAGAAGTGCCTGAGAAGTTTCTCACATTAAAAACCCTATTTCTGCTTGCTATCTTGTCTCTCAAAAGGATTGGAGACATGCAAGCCCTTTTGGTATCTCTCTCATGCTTGGAATTTGCGCCCGGCATGGTTAAAGCCTTTTTGCACCCAAGACCGGGTTATATTCCTAAGGTCCTCACTAAAAAGGTCATCTTGCATCTAAGCAGAGAATAAGCAAGTGGGTGGTTGAGGCCATCTCACTTACTTATGAGTCGGCTGGTCAGCCTTCACCATTGGCTGTCCAAGCTCACTCGACCTGGAGTATGGCTGCTTCTAAAGATTTATTGTCAGGAATCTCTCTCCAAGAAGTTTTTGATGCGGCAGGCTGATCCTCACTGCATACCTTCGTGAGGTTCTATGAGCTGGACCTCGGCTCCATTACAGGGGCTCTGGTGCTGTCATCTTAGTGACTTCACACAGACGGTCACTTGCTCATATGGTGACATGGGCGTCATTTCCAAAGCGTTTGACACAGCGTGAGTTCCCCTGCCATACTCTCAGCATGCCCGTGAACCCATAGCTTCAGGTTTAAGAAGCTAAATGAATGTGTTTTCGAGTAGGCTTTATAGTTTCCTGGTCGGTGACGTCACCCACCTATGACGTTCCGTCAATCTGTTGGACTGATTTCATACGTGCATCGTGATGCAATCATGCAGAGGCATTCCCAAAGCATAACAGAGATGTTTTTTATTTACAGCATAAATGTCTTATGTGTTTTATCAACAGGACGAGTGTCATGAGTCATAATAATCTGTGTTAGTTCACTCTTGATCATTATATGAACATCAGAATAAAAGCATCTGTTGATTGTGTCTCATCAGCTCCTGTGATTCTGGATCCAAACACTGCAAATCCACGTCTATTCTTGTCTGATGATCTGACCAGTGTGAGATACAGCGGGATCAAACAACCTCTTCCTGATAATCCAGAGAGATTTAGCTCTGTTTTCTGTGTTCTGGGTTCAGAGGGGTATAACTCAGGAACACACTGCTGGGATGTGGAGGTTAAAGAAAGTTACTGGTGGATTCTTGGAGTAACTACAGCATCAAACCAGAGGAAGGGAGATGATTTCTTTGGCACTGATGATATGTGGAGTATGAGATATGGACGGTCTGGTTCTGGTTTTCGTGTTAATCAGAAGCTTGATCGTGTGAGAGTGAATCTGGACTATGATGGAGGAATGGTGTCATTCTCTGATCCTGTAACCAGCACACATCTACACACATTCACAGCCACCTTCACTCACACACTCTTTCCATTCTTCTATAGTTATCCCTATCTGAGAATCTTAGCAGTCAATAGTCAGTAAACATTACTCTTGTAGGCAGGGGCACCATAAACAGTTTTAAGTTAATTTTTGACCCCCTTCTTCCAGATGAATGTTTGTTTTGTTGTTGTTGTTTTTTTATGTTTAATGAGAAATAATTTATTAGTTAGCATGATATACATATCATGTCCAGTAACATCCCACCTCCACCCCTGAAATGTGATTGATTTAATTCCCTCGGCTTGGTGGTCATGCTGGCGATACCACCTCATTTTTTTTTCTTACCAGTGTGAAAGAGACTCAAAATACTCCATGAATGTTGCACATACAATTAAGTGTTATACACCATTTTAATCTGTGGAATATCTTTTTTTATTTGTGTACACTCAGAGTAAAAACAAAATGTTGTGCTTTTTGCAAAATAAAGAAAAATAACATGATGCGTGATCTCTCGTCTCCCTTTGAATGAAATCCAATCTGATAGTTCTCAGAAAATTAAATGTAACTTAGTAAATACTAATCACAAAAAAATTTGACTTATGTCTAAAGAAAGGTTTTTAATCGTATAAGTCAAAATTGAAAACAAAAATTTTGTGTTTATGTAATTTGTATGAAAAGAGACCAAATGTCAGACGGCTGTGATTCAGCTCATTATCCACTAATGTGGCCACACCCACGCTACTCAGACGCAAATTCATGTACAGTGGGTACGGAAAGTATTCAGACCCCCTTAAATTTTTCACTCTTTGTTATATTGCAGCCATATGTTAAAATCATTTAAGTTCTCAAATATTTTTTGTAGCGTATGCACACGTATCAGGATAATCAATAAACTTTGGAATGTCCAGAACGCTTTTAGCATGCTGGACTGGGTTGTAAAACCCCCCCAGAGACTGACCAGATCCACATTCCAACACCCCACACACACAGGGACACACAAAAACACACACACAGACAGACACAGAAACACACAATCATACATTTTCAACTGTATTTGTAAACTATATATATTTCATATATTTTTAGGGCCTATGCATGTTTCCTAGTGTTTAAATGAGTGTATTTGTGCTAGTGTGCATTTTAACGATATAATTTTGTCTGTAAACCATAACTTCTCTCCTATGCCTTTCTGACCTATCGAGTTTGGTCTCGCCGTAAAGCTCCGGACACGAGCTATTTACTGAGATATGTCACACCGCTGACAAATGCATTTTTCTATGTGTTTAATGATACTGTGAAGAACACACTCCATTTGGAGATCTGAATTGATAGTCATAACTCATGCAGATTAAGTCGTGAGGCCAAGCAAAGGAAAAGCTTTCCCGCCAACTTTGCACCCATGTTATTGGCTACCCCACCTCAAGGAGGTGTGTCGGCTTATCTGTCATAAAAGCAAAGACGCACAATTCCAGACTCTCTCTCTCCCGTGTTCTCTCCCGATTGTCTCACGAGCATCTCGTGCACGTTTTTCCCGGACCCCTCCGGTGACCACGCGCTGCCACCGCGCTCAGCTTCGGGATCGCCATCTTCCAGCGAAACTCACTCTCGTCCTCAGTTCAAACCTTCCCGCTGAACGGAGGAAGCCAACGAACTGCACCAGCGCTAACCTGAAATTCGACACACGCAACCAATGCAAGTATACTGCCGTTTCTCAATCTTAGATGATGAAACTGATTTCCGTGCTGGCTTAGGACTGGTTGTGAGTTTGCTACTTGCCTTCTCTCTCTTTCCTTCTCTACTTCTATTCTTGTACATAGGTGTGTATTTTCTTGTATATATATTTAGAACCTCTGTATTCGTAGTTTGCATATATTAAAACGTTATTCATGCTCGATTGTTCTGTTTGTTCTTTCAGCGGAAAACCCAAGTCACTTTAACGTTTTTTCGATCGCTTTATGCTTTAGTTATTTTCATGGCCAGAGAATAACTCCGTTTATAATATTCTGTGAGGGACTAGTTTGCTGGACAAACGAGCAGTTTCTCTAAATAATTATTAAACCAGAACTAATCATATATGTAATTGATTCTAATTCGTTGTAATTGATTCACAATATATGTTTAATTCCCCATTGGGTCGATATATGAATCATAATTTATTCATAACCTTATGAATTATTATATTCATATTTCATCCATAAATTGATTAATAACCGCTACATTTCGTTACATATATTATTTGGTGGAGGATTCGCGAGCAACGTTTTAAACTTGGTTTTCGGTAAAAGAGCAATGTAGAATAATTTTGTATGATTTAACTTACATTTTTATTTATTACGCGTTTTATTCAGTGAGAAGACGCACGGGTCCTCACTACGCACCGTTAACAAGCTGCTGTTTGTGTCTAGAAACACTGCAGGCATAGCCTTGGTTGACCGTGAAATACACTGCAGTCCATTGATATCTCAAGCTCGTATCTGTGAAGGACGACAATCTTTGCAGTAAGTTACAGTTTTGAATATTAATTCCCGCTTGAATAAACGAATTGAATCGTGTTCAGCAAGTTTAGAGGGTCGTGGCGAGATTCCTGCGACCACTCTTTCGAGGCCTCATTATATTTACCCGCTACTGAATCTGAATTTCTTGTGTCGTCCAAAAATTCACAATAGCCGGTTTGCTCCTGGGTTACGTCGTTTGGACTAGCTACCCAAAACCACGTGATCCCCGTTACAGATCTAATCGGAAAAGCAGTCCGTCTGGTTTATCGATTGATGTGTAATAATTTGGAGCTCGTATCAGCATTCTGATCCAATGTTGATTAGTAACAGCGGCGAAGCAATCCCGCAAAAGTTACATATTCGCGTGCATTAAAGTTTGCACCAAAGGGACTGATTCCCAGAGTTGTGTACCCGTGAGTAAAACGGTACACATATATTTATGAAAGAATCCGCTGAGGTTCTATAGTTGTAATCGTGACCGTGCAGTTAAAACAGCGTAAGGGTCAGAAACCCACAAGCGCGCTCGTTTTTGTATCACGAATTAAAGAAAGGGGATGCAGTAACTCTGACCAGACGCCAGAGGGCAGTCTGCTCAGGTGTGCCACCCCTCCCTACTTATTGGTTGTGTGGACTCAGTGACGCCACCGCGTGGACGTTCTGAGTTAAAGCCGCTCCATACTTTGAACTGAAATTATCTCCAAGTTATCTTTTGCTTCTCTATACTGCGGGGAGTTGTAAAAGTAATTTGCTTTTGGTGGTTATGCTTTCCAATCATTGTTGGAATGTGGTTTACTGATTTAAATTTAATTTAAACACGTTTAAATTTTTAATTTAAATTGTTTCCCTTCCAACAAGGGAATTCACTTTCTGAGAGTGCGCCCCCTGGTGGACACTGTCAGATAAGTCAATTCTCTTTTCCCTTGTATTCTTTTTCCTGTATTCACAGATCTACTTTATTTTATTTTATTTCAGTTTATTTATTTTATTTTTATTCCACTTTGTGTTATTTCATCCATTCCCTTTTTGTCTTTTCTCTCTCTCAAGTTATTTCTTTAGTTTACTTTGGAAATTCATTCCCTTTATTACTTAATGTTTTATTTTATTCACTCTTAGTTCTGGGTCCTGTGTGTTATTGGCTGGCAATAATATTCACGCACACCCAAGCCTCCCTTATTTCATACACTTATTTTTGAATTTAATTAAATAACATTTAATTCAATTTTAAAATTAAGTAGTGTCAATCAGTTGGCATTTTGCTATCAACAAGCAATTCTCTTTAGGAAAAATCTGCAAATAGGGAAGGCTTTCTCTTTTCTTTCTCCCATTCTGTTATTCTATGCACTCATTTAAATTTAATTGAACAAGTTTAATTCAAATTTGAATCAAGTGCCTCTGAATTATCCTCTTTTCGCTTTTTCCCATCCTGTTATTCTATGCACTCATTTAAATTGAATTGAACAGAGTTTAATTCAAATTTGAATCAAGTGCATCTGATTTGTTTTTGTTTTCTGTTATTTTTACTTTTGTTCTGCTTCTAGCTAGTTCATTTTAGACCCCTACTCTTTTATCCTACACACTTAATTAGTTAAATTCTATTTAAACAAGATTTAAATTGAGTTTTAAATTTACAATTAAGTCGTGTTTACCTGATTGTTTGTGCACTTGCAGATAAGGCCCTTTAGCGCCCTGGGGTGAGCTGACGGTTGCTCCAGTGAGTTCCAGTGAGTGGAGCTACCTGGCCTGGCGCTTCTTACACTAACCGTGTGTGAATCGTGGACATTCTGACCCCGTATCACGGGCAACACGCAAGGACATCAGCGAGTTGTGTATCAGGTACAGGGAGGCAACGAGACCCGGGGTGACAACAAGCGGCAATTTTGTTTAATTTCCCTGCTCAGGCTTCTGCACGACAGAACCGCCCGTTTGGAGTAACTGCCCGTAAAGGGGACAGACTCTGAGTTCAGGGAAAACTCAATCTTGACTGGTCACTCGGGCCGTTGGCGCAAATACCTTACCGAAGTGCGCAATTGTACTGGTGTTCCCTGTTTGAGAGGTTGCACCGTGGTACAAAGGGGACAGGTGGCCACGGACACCGCAGTAGAGTGTTTGAACGTCGAGGAAAGGTTGCCTGCCATTGAGTTCTTATCTGAGCACCCACAATTCACCCAGGCCTAAATTAGTGACATACAGTCATTTCACCTAATTGAAAGCCACAGAATATTACATATTCTTCAATTACTCAGGTGCGGGCCAACCCTTATGCTCTCGATCCATACCATCCCTCTAGGTTTTATGACGCAACAGTGCACTCGCCGGACACCGTCATAAACCCAGCTGGAATAGGAAGTTTAAGTTTCACTTCTCCCCTCTAGCCCTTCTGTTTTAGTTTATTGCGATTCTATTTTTATTCCTTTCTATTTGTTTACTGCTATATTTCTCATTTAATTGCATCCACCCTGTTCTGTTTTGCTTCTCTACTGTGTTTGTTTCTTTCAGTTCATGTAAAAGCAGAGCCTGTGAGAGCCATCACGGAAAACTGAGTAATAGATAGACGACCGAGCAGCGAGAGTCATCAAAGGACTCTTAGGGCTACCGCCTGTCAAAATCTTTATTCAAATCCGGCACTCACCCACACAAATTGACCCGCGTGGTCCTTTTGGCTATCGACAATTAAGTGTCTAGCCTACATTCCACTAACTGTCTGCACCAGTTAACTGGAACCAAACCAAAGAATTATATAATCATGCATTATTATAAGTCGTTAGCCCTGCGCGTGCTTGCATTGGTTCTGTTTGTGCTGTCTTTCTCTCGCCAACAGCAAGCTAACGTGTTCAGAGCAGCCAGCCCCAGCACCCATGGGGACGGACTCAAGACCGGGTTGGGCTCCCTGACCAGCACAATCCTGCCCAACGACGCTGTGGATCCCCAGCACCTAAGCAACGAGCAGCTGGACGACAACCTGAATCGACTAATGGCCCACGATCCAATGCCGAGCTACAAAGAGTGGGCGAGAGTCATCCGAGCCATCGCCCACAACCTCAAGCTCCAGGCGGAGGACGCCCGGAGGAATCAGGCCCAGATTCATCGTCACCACGATCAGCGACTCGTCGAGACCCAGGACCAGCGTTGGACAGCGGACGAATCCAAACCCGAGCTGCAGGAGGAGCTGCAAAGACTTCAAAAAGCCCTTGCAGAGCTCCACCTGGAGGTGGAGCGTAGAAAACTGACTGGAAAACTCCAACACAGCGAAGCTCCCCTAGCCAAAGCAGAGACTACACTGAAAGACAGACACACTAAAGCCCTGACCTGTGAAAATCATCTCAAACAGGCCCAGAAAGGAGTTATGGCTCCGAAACAACAAAGAGACTATGTGAATGAACTTGACACTGGTTACAGAGTACTGAAAAGTGGCATGGGAGGGGAAACACACATCACCGAGTTTCCCCTAACCAGTCAAGAAGCCCTAATTCCAAATGGGGTTAAAAGTCCACTGCCCAAAACGTCCAACGGCCAAGAACCTTCGCCAGCAGCTGTCACATCCAACTGCCAGCACCTGCGACAGGTTCTGATCCAAAAGCTTTCTGACCCTGCATCAGATCAAGGGCTCCCTGCTGCCATGGACCTAAAACGGGGCAGACTGAATAACCCATACACTTTCTACAGCCGAATGCAAAGAGGGTACTACGGAGCACGTAACCAGCCAGCAACGGAGGAAGATTTCATCTTCAACCCTCTGCTTCTCCGAGAGCTGCACCCTGCGGTGAGTGATCATCTGGCAGCCTTGGCCTGCTCAAGCAGCATGTCTATTCAGCAGCCGCGAGACTTGGTCGACGAAGCTCAAGCCAAGCAGAGAACTGCGTCTAAAAAGACTGTAGAAATTCCAACCAGTTACCCAGACTCCGATCACTGTCCAGAAACCTGTCCTTACCTTTTTGAAAGACTGAGAAATGAAGCTGAAAGACAAACTCAGACTCTCAAGTCACAAAGATGTGAGCTGAATGTGCAGTCGCACAGTCCAAATGAGGTCCACCTTGAACACACAGCTCCCACACACCACACCATTGGTCGAGTGAGCCTGGTACCTCCTGTGTGCGTAGCGCAAATGGACACGTTTCTCTGTTCCACTCACAAAGACCTGCTAGACTGTTTTGAGCCCTTATTGAACGCCAGACCACTGAAAATCTGGGCTCAAGTGTGTGAACTTCTGCCTTCCCAGTCACCCAGGCCACCTGAGCCAGACGGTCAGGTCACAGAGGTCGCGGGAAATCTCCCAGCTAACCGCGGGAACCCGGTCTTAGAGCACAGTTCAAGTTCGCTACCCGGCACACTTCAACCCACCATAGACTGTAGCTCCCTCTGCTCCAAGGTCATGACAGACTCACAGCTGAATGATGTAACTACAACAGACATTATTCTCACACTGTGGGCAGACAACTCAGCCTTCAGCCACACGCTGTTAAGTGCCCTCATTGAAGGAACACCGGACCTCCCATTTGTCAACATGCAAATACGCTTCCCATTGGACTTTCGTCTGTCAACCATGATGACCGTCAAGGACATCTGCGTTGTGAACTTCAAATGGAACAACCGGCATTTAACCCATCACTTCCTGGTCCTTCCAGACATCCTGATGCACTCTAGTGCTCATACGGACAGTGCAAATGAGTTGTTGTGGGCCCCAATGACTGTACAGCTTCCTGTTGTTCCTGTCAACACTGCCAACTTCCTGTCAGGCCAGACTATCCAACAGGTCTGCATCCTGATCAACATACAGGAACCTGTAGTACCACCTTACACCAAAGGGGGTGCTGTTTGGATCAACATACAGGAAATTGTAGTACCACCTTACACCAAAGGGGGTGCTGTTTGGCTCAACAGGCAATGTGGTCAAACCCTAAGCCACATGCTGGGCTCCTTCACACTGTCACCTGAAGGCGTGGAACTTGGACTTGCTCTAAAAGCCACACCGCTAACTGAAGTGTCACCCTACGTAGTTCACAGCTGGCTCAACGAATGCATGGTCACAGACATCAGCATTCCCAAAGCCCACCATCTAGAATGGATAATGGACCACGGCCCCTATGACTTTGAACGCAAGTTAACAGTCATTAACTTAATACCAGCTGCCATGGTCCCAGAAGGAAGCTTAAGCAACACAAGTTTCACAGCATCCTTCAAGAGCATCTCCATCACTTCCATCAAACTGGTACCCACAGAACAGGTGCACAGAACGGAGCTGATGGAGGACAAACACCTTGCAGTACCCACAGTCGCTAACCAGCCTGCCTGTGAAACTCAGGAAAGCGCTGCACCTCGGACAGCCAACCTGACAGCTTACACTACAACAGAGGAGCCCTTCCCAAGGTTTGAGCCTAAAGGCCAACAGATCCAGAAAGATGCAAGTGCGCTAAAGAATGATGCAGACTGTCGAAGACTCAGAAACGTCTTGCACAAATTCAAAGTGACATTTGACAAAGACCTTTTATGCTGTGGTCTCACTAAACTTCACACAGTGCATAGTGCAACACACCCAAATGCTCCTCCCACCTTAATCAGGCAGTACGAAGGTCACATCGCCCCACATGAACCAGTACAGGAGGTTGTTCATTCAACAGAAGGAAAAGGTGTTATCTGCCCATGCAACAGCACCTATTCAGCCCCTACCTGGTCCATTGTCAAACCAGACAGCAAGTGGCGACCCACCAGCGACTTCAGGAGGCTGAACCAGCAGGTGCCACTGCCACAACGTGCCAGAAAGCACAAGTCTGCACGGAGCGGAGATTCAGCTGCCTGTCAAAACTGCTATAACAGCACACCAGCGTTGACACTTCAGATACTGGTACCCCAACAACAGCGACCAGCCTGTCACAGATACCTCAAAGAGAATGCGTGCCAAGGAATGCCCACGGCCTACGTCGATGGACGTTCCTACAACCATGAGGGCATCCCACAGGCAAATGCAGGGGTACGATGGTTAAGAAACCAACCCTGCCAACCACAGAACAGCAGGTGGGGTCCCCAGTCATGTCAATATGGTGAAGCAGCAGCTACCCTCAAAACCCTTCACGTCTCCTCAGCTTATAACATCAGGGAACTCATGTGCACAGACTCACACGTTGCCAGACCTTGTTTCACATGCCATCTTCTGGGCTGGAAACAAACTGGTTTCAAGACTGAATGCAACAAGCAGGTGAAACATCAACACATGTTCCAGACACGTGATCACCTCACCCAAGCACACGACATGATCATTTACTGGGAAAAGGTGAAAAGATGCTTGAAGCAACCAGGGCGTGACAAAGGTGTGAACGACCAAACTAATGCTCTTGCCAAGACTGGCACACTGCATAACAAGCTATGGTCACACCCACCCCATTCACCCACCCTTAGTGTGGCAACAACAACCCGCAGCCAGCGGACTGTTCCTGCAACATTTCCCACCTTACTGCCACTGCCACTGACAACCAAACTTTCCAACATTTCCATTCGACATGTTTTGTACCACCACTCAGACCCCTCCAACCTCCCGTTCCCGGCATCTGGTCCCACGGCGGCCCCTAGCAACAAACGACTGCACGAGACCGACCACATGCTGCGTGTGGAAATAAACTTTCTAAAGTATGTCCCTGATGTCCTCACAGCGCCAAAGCTTGTACTGCCACAGGGCCAAAAGGGGGGTGAACTGATATGAACCCACGACACACCATGTGCCAAACACCATGGCACCAGAACTACGGACGAGACATTAAAACAAGTGGCGCACTGGCCCAGCATGCAGCAAGATGTGGCAGAGCACGCCAGAGGATGTCAAGTTTACCGTCATGTCCAGACTGCAAACGCAAAGCACCGAGCTTCACTGCAAAGCCGAGGAATCACATTTCCACGGTCAGTCGACCAGAAAGACTGGACGGTAAAACCTCCTCTGATGCTCATGGCCATCACAGACACCGTACAGGAGTCAACTCAGGTGTTCCCCACAGAACTACTGATGGCACGGCAGGTGCCACTGCCGTTGCATCTGTACCAACCAGGAGACTTGAGTCTCATCACAGCCTGCTCCCCTCATCAGCAGCACAACAAGCTCCGCCTACAACTGAGAAAGCAACTCGCAACACAGAGCCAAACCCTGCAAACCACCTGCAAATCCTGGAAAGGTATTGCGGTGGTTCTCCGCACTCACAGTTTCCTGCTGATCCAAACTGCGAACTCAAGGAAGCAACTGTTTACAGTCCTCCAGAATGACTTTGCCCAAAATCAGCTGGTTATAGCTCTGTTGACAGACCTGCTGCGAGAAATTAGCTTCTCTATGGACAGAGTGGCTATGAATAGGAGTCCTCAGTATCCTACACAAACTGTGCTGGACTTTGCTACTGGCAGACCCAAAGACATGGTCAATGTCAGGTGGCGGCAACGTAACACCCATGCCAAGAAACACACCTCAGTTGCGGTAGCCTACCACAACAGCAACCCACGGCTGTGCCCGGCTCCCCACTTTCGCAGGTGTAGTTTCACCAAAGACTTTCAGTACTTCTGCCCAAACCAGCTCTTCCTCAGAAACCACACTGAAGGAATGGGCCGGTTGCAGCCCATGACCAGCGACACACGCTGCCCGGCCAAGCCTCGCACCCCAGTTATCGGAACACAAGCCGAGACTGTGGGTGATCGACTGCTCATCCACACCCCACTCATGCTGCCATCGTAATCTACAATCAGCACAACACCGCCACTCATGTCAGGCTGCCCAATCCAAGTAAGAGGATCCATTTACCCCTGAGTTCCATCCTTTATCACAGCCATCGGGCAGTGTACTGTCTCTCAAGCAAAGAGGACCAGTCAGAACTGGAAATCCCATCCTCCTCCAGGAATCACCATCACACCTTAGATCCAGGACTGGAACTGAGGATTGACAAAGGGGGGTCCCAGCTAAGTGACAGTACTCCCACTGATGCAGCCCTCCAAGCACTCTCACGACTGCCTGTCCTGACCAGCTCACCTAGAGCCCGAGCTTGGACTGCTGCCAACACAATCCGTTGCCTCTCCATGGCAATCAAGTACGCACTCGCCCGGGGCCTGGCCTTCATCCTATCCCAAGGGATCAAAGGGATGCAAGAATCCACGGACAGGTGCTTATCTGCTCTCCCTCAAGGACCAGTAGGAACCACCTGCTGCGTGACCATCCGGATCCATGTGCCATCGAACTTGGTTACCGTCCAACGAAGTCCGCACAGGAACTTCGTTGGCCGAAAGGGGGAATCTGTAGCGTATGCACACGTATCAGGATAATCAATAAACTTTGGAATGTCCAGAACGCTTTTAGCATGCTGGACTGGGTTGTAAAACCCCCCCAGAGACTGACCAGATCCACATTCCAACACCCCACACACACAGGGACACACAAAAACACACACACAGACAGACACAGAAACACACAATCATACATTTTCAACTGTATTTGTAAACTACCACTATGCTGAAATATATATTTCATATATTTTTAGGGCCTATGCATGTTTCCTAGTGTTTAAATGAGTGTATTTGTGCTAGTGTGCATTTTAACGATATAATTTTGTCTGTAAACCATAACTTCTCTCCTATGCCTTTCTGACCTATCGAGTTTGGTCTCGCCGTAAAGCTCCGGACACGAGCTATTTACTGAGATATGTCACACCGCTGACAAATGCATTTTTCTATGTGTTTAATGATACTGTGAAGAACACACTCCATTTGGAGATCTGAATTGATAGTCATAACTCATGCAGATTAAGTCGTGAGGCCAAGCAAAGGAAAAGCTTTCCCGCCAACTTTGCACCCATGTTATTGGCTACCCCACCTCAAGGAGGTGTGTCGGCTTATCTGTCATAAAAGCAAAGACGCACAATTCCAGACTCTCTCTCTCCCGTGTTCTCTCCCGATTGTCTCACGAGCATCTCGTGCACGTTTTTCCCGGACCCCTCCGGTGACCACGCGCTGCCACCGCGCTCAGCTTCGGGATCGCCATCTTCCAGCGAAACTCACTCTCGTCCTCAGTTCAAACCTTCCCGCTGAACGGAGGAAGCCAACGAACTGCACCAGCGCTAACCTGAAATTCGACACACGCAACCAATGCAAGTATACTGCCGTTTCTCAATCTTAGATGATGAAACTGATTTCCGTGCTGGCTTAGGACTGGTTGTGAGTTTGCTACTTGCCTTCTCTCTCTTTCCTTCTCTACTTCTATTCTTGTACATAGGTGTGTATTTTCTTGTATATATATTTAGAACCTCTGTATTCGTAGTTTGCATATATTAAAACGTTATTCATGCTCGATTGTTCTGTTTGTTCTTTCAGCGGAAAACCCAAGTCACTTTAACGTTTTTTCGATCGCTTTATGCTTTAGTTATTTTCATGGCCAGAGAATAACTCCGTTTATAATATTCTGTGAGGGACTAGTTTGCTGGACAAACGAGCAGTTTCTCTAAATAATTATTAAACCAGAACTAATCATATATGTAATTGATTCTAATTCGTTGTAATTGATTCACAATATATGTTTAATTCCCCATTGGGTCGATATATGAATCATAATTTATTCATAACCTTATGAATTATTATATTCATATTTCATCCATAAATTGATTAATAACCGCTACATTTCGTTACATTTTTTTTTCCTCATTAATGTACACACAGCACTCCATATTGACAGAAAAACACAGAATTGTTGACATTTTTGCAGATTTATTAAAAACGAAAAACTGAAATATCACATGGTCCTAAGTATTCAGACCCTTTGCTGTGACACTCATATATTTAACTCAGGTGCTGTCCATTTCTTCTGATCATCCTTGAGATGGTTCTACACCTTCATTTGAGTCCAGCTGTGTTTGATTATACTGATTGGACTTGGTTAGGAAAGCCACACACGTGTCTATATAAGACCTTACAGCTCACAGTGCATGTCAGAGCAAATGAGAATCATGAGGTCAAAGGAACTGCCTGAAGAGCTCAGAGACAGAATTGTGGCAAGGCACAGATCTGGCCATGGTTACAAAAACATTTCTGCTGCACTTAAGGTTCCTAAGAGCACAGTGGCCTCCATAATCCTTAAATGGAAGACGTTTGTGACGACCAGAACCCTTCCTAGAGCTGGCCGTCCAGCCAAACTGAGCTGTCGGGGGAGAAGAGCCTTGGTGAGAGAGGTAAAGAAGAACCCAAAGATCACTGTGGCTGAGCTCCAGAGATGCAGTCGGGAAATGGGAGAAAGTTGTAGAAAGTCAACCATCACTGCAGTCGGGGCTTTATGGCAGAGTGGCCCGTCGGAAGCCTCTCCTCAGTGCAAGTGTAACGCTTTCTATCTGGCTAATAACTTGTAGATTTAATAAATAATTAACTTGTTATATGCCAATCTATGGACCAGCATCTCAGAAGGACAGATTCGCTACTGAGAAAGATGCAACACCAACAGTGAACAGACTTGAAGAATAATTTGGTTGAACACACAATGTGTATTTGTTTGACTGCATTCAAAAGGTAAGTTGAATCAATGTGAAATAATAATAAAAAAAAAAATATATATATATATATATATATATATATTTTCACAATTGAAAATATTGTTTCTGAATTTTCCTATCAATCTTTTGTTTTCACAGGTTTCGTGAAACTTTTCCCTTGATTGTCAACAAGGTAAGTACTTTGTTCACTTTAACTCAGTGTTCGATTCACCCAAAAATTAGTGTTCAAGTATCAAAACCCAAACAATATATCACTTGTCAACCCAGAAAATTGACACTTCTCAATGAAATAAAATAATGTCCTTTGATCTCAAAACCTTCAATTTCTCAGTCTTTCAAGAAAAACAGTTCTTCAAATGGTCCATAGAAGTACAAATGTCTTTTCTTTGTCCATGGGGAACATCTCCACCCAAAACACAAAAAAAGAAGAGTTATTCGATTTCCTACCATTCACAGAGTTCAGAAAATCTTTTGTTTCCACAGAAAATCCAAGAACAACTCAAGGGAGGCTCGCCAGTCCAAACCCTCCTCAAAACCACTGGAAGGCCGGGACAAATATTTTCTTTTATAATAGTACTCACTTTTAAGTAGTTCTCAATAGTTTTGTTTATATATTAGTATGTTTATATATCAATAACTTTATTTCTATATTACTCTGGTAACCTTGGTTACACAAGACACATGAAAGCCTGCATGGAGTTTGCCAAGATGGTGAGAAATAAGATTCTCTGGTCTGATGAGACCAAGATAGAACTTTTTGGCCTTAATTCTAAGCGGTATGTGTGGAGAAAACCAGGCACTGCTCATCACCTGTCCAATACAGTCCCAACAGTGAAGCATGGTGGTGGCAGCATCATGCTGTGGGGGTGTTTTTCAGCTGCAGGGACAGGACGACTGGTTGCAATCGAGGGAAAGATGAATGCGGCCAAATACAGGGATATCCTGGACGAAAACCTTCTCCAGAGTGCTCAGGACCTCAGACTGGGCCGAAGGTTTACCTTCCAACAAGACAATGACCCTAAGCACACAGCTAAAATAACGAAGGAGTGGCTTCACAACAACTCCGTGACTGTTCTTGAATGGCCCAGCCAGAGCCCTGACTTAAACCCAATTGAGCATCTCTGGAGAGACCTAAAAATGGCTGTCCACCAATGTTTACCATCCAACCTGACAGAACTGGAGAGGATCTGCAAGGAGGAATGGCAGAGGATCCCCAAATCCAGTGTGAAAAACTTGTTGCATCTTTCCCAAAAAGACTCATGGCTGTATTAGATCAAAAGGGTGCTTCTACTAAATACTGAGCAAAGGGTCTGAATACTTAGTACCATGTGATATTTCAGATTTTCTTTTTTAATAAATCTGCAAAAACGCATCTTTTTATCTATGCATTTGCTGATTGAGCACTGTGCTTTGTCCGAACTGTTTGCATTTTATTTTATACTTATTATCTTTTTATTCTTTTAATTCCTTTTCCTGTTTTTTTTTTCCATTTTAATATATATATATATATATATATATATATATATATATATATATATATATATATATATATATATATATATATATATATATATATATATATATATATATATATATATCTTTTATGTATCATCTTGTTATTCTGACTTTTAATGCATTTTAAATATTGCTGTCTGGTTGAAAGAGCTGGGAGAATTAGGAAGAAAGCATTTGTGATTAGGCAAAAATTTGGTAAATTTGGATAAGGGGACAAACCATGGTGAAATTTAAGCTGTAGTGCATGGTTAAGATATCTCTGGATTACAGTCAGGACACTTTCCAAATGGGGAAATTTCCAAAGGGGAAACTTGAACTGCGTTGTTAAGATAAGATATTTAGAATTAGGGCTGTGTGGTGCAGTTTGAGGTGTCTTGGCAAAAGGGGAGATTGAAATTGTGTTTATCAGTTTGAAGTGCCTTAACAGGTAGCAGTCCTGTCGTGTGAGGAAGATCCATTCCAATCCGCTCTGATGGATAGATCCGTTTAGATCCACTCTGATGGACGACAACAACAAAAAACTCCCTAAGACTTTCTAGCTCATGCATCCAGATAGCAAAATTCTCTGTTTTTACTGTTATTTCTATTCCTTATGTTCTATTTTTATAATTCTTTTTTATGTAAAGCACTTTGAATTACCATTGTGTACGAAATGTGCTATACAAATAAAATTGCCTTGCCTTGCCTTGATTATGTAGGCCTAATTCGAATGAAATGTGCATCTCTGTGGAGCTGATGAGAGTCAGCAATGTCAACATCTTTGCAGCCGACACTGATTCAGAAAACATTAGTTTATTAATAAACAATTGAAAATGTCTCCTTGCTGTTTTTTTTTTTGTCACATTCATAATCATTACTTTTGCCGGTTCTTTTATTCTGTCCAGTATATAAGAAATTAAATGAATTTAAATGTAATTAGTCAATATTGGCTTAAATTAACTACTACTAGTCAACTAGAAATAATTTATTTCATATATTTTCAATCCAGTATGTCACAAGGGTTTAAGTTTGCGCTCTGCACCCATGTTCTGACACAAACACAGAGAGAGCATCATACATTATTATCAGTTTAAAATTATATTACTAACCCACACTATTTCTTTAGAACAAAACTGCAGCAGGACACACATACACATATTTAACGCGTTGATTTTTCACGCGTGTTTAACATGTTATTGACATGTTAAAATTCACGTGTTTTGGGCCCTTTTGGCCTTCCATATTCGTTTTACCTTGAAATGAGAGTTCCGTGTCTTTATTAAAATCAATTCAATTTAATTATTCATCTCTCATCCATCTGCAATTAATTGGAATGTTTATTACTTGGCCCGCAGGATTATCGCAGTATCAGGAGGACGCTGGTGCCCATTTTCCAGCAGAACTGTGCACATTCTGGATCCAGAGCCTGTGCTCGTGCAGGGGAACTAGAACCCGTCACGAACCGGTCGCGAGTTTCCATAGACTTGAGCAGGGTTCGAATTACGGGGGAGCTAAGGGGAGCTCGGCTCCCCTGAAAAGGACCTGGGCTCCCCTGAAAGCCTACTTTGAGACATTTAGGGGGAGCTCTAAAACACTGTCCATTTTTTGTGTCGCATATAGATTTTGATTTTCTGTACATTAAGGTTCCTGAAATAAATGATGATATTAAAAATGTGTCAATGTTGTGTGTTTATTCGCTCATTACATTACTATTTCCGAACACTATTTTCCGCTGTGTCTCCTGCTGTGACCATCCATGCGTGGCGGCGCTTCACTGAAATTACTACGTTTACGTCACCACTTGAACTTCTCACTGAGTTGGTATTTGAATGTTCGCTTAACTTCAAGTTCAAAACATACTTTATTCGTTTTTTGGAACACTCTGTGGATACTAATAAAAATGTCGAAAAGAAAGCAGCCAAACCTCAGTCAATTTGGATTTACAAAACAAACGAAGAGGAGTGATGACAGCGCACCAGCTACAACTAGCTTGCCGGTGATACCGTCGGCGCTGCCGCCGCTAAAAGTTGCTGCTAGTGACAGCACCAGCACCGAGGATAGCGAGACTTTGGCGCCAGAAACCACCGCTGCGACCTGCAGCGGACCAGGCGATCATGCAACACCTTTCAACTGGACAACAAAGCAATGGAGTGAGTGGAGAATCAGGAATACATGGCTCTACTCCAAAAATCAGAAGTTAGGATGTACAGTATGCATGGAGGCAAAAAGCCTGTTGCTCGCCGAAAGAGCAACGGGAGTACATCTGTCAGAGGAATGGATGAATGGAGAGGTCAGCAGCGAGTCACAGAATAACCTGCGGAAAAAGATTTACAAGCATCGGGACAGTTTGGCACACAAAAGAGCGGTTGAGATTTCGGAGATGAAGGAAAAGGATGTGCTCCCAAACAAGGTACTTGAAGTAAATGCTAATTTAATGCAAGAAACAGCTACGTCTTTCAGATCTGCTTATATGGTGGCCAAGGAAAAAATGGCCTACAGAAAGCTCCCTGCTGTAATGTCCCTTCAAAAACTTAATGGTGCAAACGTGGGAAATGTGCACAAATCAGACCATGCTTGTGCTGAAATAATCGGACATATCGCCAGTGAAATGAGAGCTAAATTTGTTTCAAAAATAAAAGAACTGGGAACACGAATCAGTATCACGATAGATGAGAGCACAGTTCATGGCCTGGCTTATATGATCATTTATGTGCGGTGTGACATGACAGGAACGGGGGAAGTGGATAATGTTTTTTTAGATATCGTTGAGCTTTCAGAAGGCACGGATGCCGAATCGATGTACAAAAGTTTGAGGAAAAGCTTGAGACAAGCGGGACTGGATGATGAGTTTCTGGGGAAAAAATCTCATCTGCATTGCAACGGATGGAGCAGCGGTACTGACGGGCAGAGTCGGCGGACTCGTCACTAAACTCAAACAAGATTTCCCCAAAGTTCAGTCAATACACTGTCTAGCTCACCGACTTGAGTTAGCTGTCAAAGACTCACTTAAGGAAGTAGCTGGATGTAACCAATTTCAGTTTTTTATCTCAAAACTTTACGCCCTCTATAACCTGTCATCAAAAAACGGCCGTTTGCTCCAGGAGGCAGCTACAGGTTTGAACATGCAAATCCTAAAAATAGGTCAAATCTTTACAATTCGTTGGGTGGCTAGTAGTTTTCGCACTGTGAAGGCAGTATGGAACGATTATCCTGCACTGGCGCACCAATTCAGAACAGCCATGGAAGACACATCTCGCTGCGACACAGAGAGGCAGAAATTCAGGGGCCTGCACAAACTCCTTACAAGCACAGGTTTTTTGGCTGATTTGGCATGTATGAAGGATGTACTGCGAGAATGACAAAATCTGTCGCTAAAACTGCAACGCAAACAAACATCTTTAGTTGATGCAAGTTGCCACATTCAGCAGACCATTGACGTCTTGACAGCCATGAAAGCAAGTGGAGGAAAATCCACACAAAAAGCCGAACAACGCATATCGACTGGCCTGTTCAAAGATGTTGAGCTTTCAGAGAGCAGGCCGAAGATAAACCGTCTTCAGTTCAATCAGTCTATTATCAACAGCCAAAAGAAGAGACTGCCCGAACCGGACCTTGTCCAGATGCTGAAACCGCTGGATAAACGCTTTTGGCCACAGCAACATAGCGCCCGTATCCTATATGGGGAAACTGAGGTTCGAGCATTGGCAAAAACACTGGGAGAACCGGCCCGAGAGGCTGTCGAGGAGTTCCGGGACTTTAAATTGCAAAACAGAGCACCAGGGAAAACGCTTGTCAAACTTCAAACAGCAAGTATCGCAACAAGTTGCGTGAACAAAGCCTCTCCTCGCTTCTCTTCGTGGATCTGAATGGACCCCCTTTGGAGCAATTTGACCCTCTGCCTTTTGTATCATCTTGGATTAAAGCCGGTCACCGACCCTCAACATCCTGGGTTACAGGACGGAAAGCAAAGACAGAAGACCCCAGGCCTCTGTGGTCACTTCTGATTTAAGGTAAGAATCATGGAATTACTTACTTGATCTGTGCGTTTGTGAGGATTGGCCCTAATCCTATTTAATATTGATGTATTTTTTTTATGATTGTTATGTGAGTTATTCTGTTTTTTTATCATGATTTGCATGATGTAGGCCTAAGCGCGGTTGATTCAGAACCGTGGACAGAGCTGTTTGCCCTAACACTGACAACACTGACTGACGCTTGCGTTTTAAAGTAAACAGTTTACTAAGTAAACAATCGGTTTACTGTAAACCTATTGTTTTAAATGCCCTAACATGCACCAAAAGCGTTAAAGGCAGTCAGGGAGGATCGGAAAATCGGGCTCCCCCGAAAGACACTTTGTAATTCGAACCCTGGACTTGAGGAACGAACGCTGATGTAAAGCTAAAAACATTGGCAGGCAGTGCAACACTTCAGTTTTCTGTTCACAGTATCTGTAGTGAAACGACTGCTCACATAAACAGCCGGAGCTCTCGCCCGTCCTTTTCGGAGATAAACTGAAAGTGAAACCATTGATTCACTCGCTCTCTCGCACATAGGCTCTCTCTGGCGCGCATACTTTTATATATTTAGATATAAATAACAATTTAGTACCAAATGACAAGACACTTTTCGATACTGGATAGTATCGAGTCAATTCGTTCGGTACCTAAAAAGTACCGAGTTCGATACCCAGCCCATATATTAATTCTCATCATATTTCCAAGTAATTACTCTTTATTGTACTCCTTTATGGTTATTCTAGATATCTTCTGAGGTGAGTCGAGCAGTTTTTCTCATATTTACACGATCATCAAACACACTTTATACAGTTTGATCAAGCGACAGGCTCATTTCTGTGTTGTTTTCATCGAGCACAGTGATACTTGTGCGTCTTTTCTGTCGTCTTCCTGCTGAAATAAACATTTAGTGCAGCATGTGAGGAAAATATGATTAATTCATTCAGACCTGAGCGATTTTGTGTTCGTTTGTGTGATTGTTTCATGTTTTATAGTGATAATAACTGTTACTGAATGTCAAAGTTTGAGATCTGTGAGGAAAATATGATGAATTCATTCAGACCTGAGCGATTTTGTGTTCGTTTGTGTGATTGTTTCATGTTTTATAGTGATAATAACTGTTACTGAATGTCAAAGTTTGAGATCTGTGAGGAAAATATGATGAATTCATTCAGACCTGAGTGATTTTGTGTTCGTTTGTGTGATTGTTTCATGTTTTATAGTGATAATAACTGTTACTGAATGTCAAAGTTTGAGATCTGTGAGGAAAATATGATGAATTCATTCAGACCTGAGCGATTTTGTGTTCGTTTGTGTGATTGTTTCATGTTTTATAGTGATAATAACTGTTACTGAATGTCAAAGTTTGAGATCTGTGAGGAAAATATGATGAATTCATTCAGACCTGAGTGATTTTGTGTTCGTTTGTGTGATTGTTTCATGTTTTATAGTGATAATAACTGTTACTGAATGTCAAAGTTTGAGATCTGTGAGGAAAATATGATGAATTCATTCAGACCTGAGCGATTTTGTGTTCGTTTGTGTGATTTGTTTCATGTTTTATAGTGATAATAACTGATACTGAATGTCAAAGTTTGAGATCTGTGAGGAAAATATGATGAATTCATTCAGACCTGAGCGATTTTGTGTTCGTTTGTGTGATTGTTTCATGTTTTATAGTGATAATAACTGTTACTGAATGTCAAAGTTTGAGATCTGTGAGGAAAATATGATGAATTCATTCAGACCTGAGTGATTTTGTGTTCGTTTGTGTGATTGTTTCATGTTTTATAGTGATAATAACTGATACTGAATGTCAAAGTTTGAGATCTGTGAGGAAAATATGATGAATTCATTCAGACCTGAGTGATTTTGTGTTCGTTTGTGTGATTGTTTCATGTTTTATAGTGATAATAACTGTTACTGAATGTCAAAGTTTGAGATCTGTGAGGAAAATATGATGAATTCATTCAGACCTGAGTGATTTTGTGTTCGTTTGTGTGATTGTTTCATGTTTTATAGTGATAATAACTGTTACTGAATGTCAAAGTTTGAGATCTGTGAGGAAAATATGATGAATTCATTCAGACCTGAGCGATTTTGTGTTCGTTTGTGTGATTGTTTCATGTTTTATAGTGATAATAACTGTTACTGAATGTCAAAGTTTGAGATCTGTGAGGAAAATATGATGAATTCATTCAGACCTGAGTGATTTTGTGTTCGTTTGTGTGATTGTTTCATGTTTTATAGTGATAATAACTGTTACTGAATGTCAAAGTTTGAGATCTGTGAGGAAAATATGATGAATTCATTCAGACCTGAGCGATTTTGTGTTCGTTTGTGTGATTTGTTTCATGTTTTATAGTGATAATAACTGTTACTGAATGTCAAAGTTTGAGATCTGTGAGGAAAATGATGAATTCATTCAGACCTGAGCGATTTTGTGTTCGTTTGTGTGATTGTTTCATGTTTTATAGTGATAATAACTGTTACTGAATGTCAAAGTTTGAGATCTGTGAGGAAAATGATGAATTCATTCAGACCTGAGCGATTTTGTGTTCGTTTGTGTGATTGTTTCATGTTTTATAGTGATAATAACTGTTACTGAATGTCAAAGTTTGAGATCTGTGAGGAAAATATGATGAATTCATTCAGACCTGAGTGATTTTGTGTTCGTTTGTGTGATTGTTTCATGTTTTATAGTGATAATAACTGATACTGAATGTCAAAGTTTGAGATCTGTGAGGAAAATATGATGAATTCATTCAGACCTGAGTGATTTTGTGTTCGTTTGTGTGATTGTTTCATGTTTTATAGTGATAATAACTGTTACTGAATGTCAAAGTTTGAGATCTGTGAGGAAAATATGATGAATTCATTCAGACCTGAGTGATTTTGTGTTCGTTTGTGTGATTGTTTCATGTTTTATAGTGATAATAACTGTTACTGAATGTCAAAGTTTGAGATCTGTGAGGAAAATATGATGAATTCATTCAGACCTGAGCGATTTTGTGTTCGTTTGTGTGATTGTTTCATGTTTTATAGTGATAATAACTGTTACTGAATGTCAAAGTTTGAGATCTGTGAGGAAAATATGATGAATTCATTCAGACCTGAGTGATTTTGTGTTCGTTTGTGTGATTGTTTCATGTTTTATAGTGATAATAACTGTTACTGAATGTCAAAGTTTGAGATCTGTGAGGAAAATATGATGAATTCATTCAGACCTGAGTGATTTTGTGTTCGTTTGTGTGATTGTTTCATGTTTTATAGTGATAATAACTGTTACTGAATGTCAAAGTTTGAGATCTGTGAGGAAAATATGATGAATTCATTCAGACCTGAGCGATTTTGTGTTCGTTTGTGTGATTGTTTCATGTTTTATAGTGATAATAACTGTTACTGAATGTCAAAGTTTGAGATCTGTGAGGAAAATATGAATTCATTCAGACCTGAGTGATTTTGTGTTCGTTTGTGTGATTGTTTCATGTTTTATAGTGATAATAACTGTTACTGAATGTCAAAGTTTGAGATCTGTGAGGAAAATATGATGAATTCATTCAGACCTGAGCGATTTTGTGTTCGTTTGTGTGATTGTTTCATGTTTTATAGTGATAATAACTGTTACTGAATGTCAAAGTTTGAGATCTGTGAGGAAAATATGATGAATTCATTCAGACCTGAGTGATTTTGTGTTCGTTTGTGTGATTGTTTCATGTTTTATAGTGATAATAACTGTTACTGAATGTCAAAGTTTGAGATCTGTGAGGAAAATATGATGAATTCATTCAGACCTGAGCGATTTTGTGTTCGTTTGTGTGATTGTTTCATGTTTTATAGTGATAATAACTGTTACTGAATGTCAAAGTTTGAGATCTGTGAGGAAAATATGATGAATTCATTCAGACCTGAGTGATTTTGTGTTCGTTTGTGTGATTGTTTCATGTTTTATAGTGATAATAACTGTTACTGAATGTCAAAGTTTGAGATCTGTGAGGAAAATATGATGAATTCATTCAGACCTGAGCGATTTTGTGTTCGTTTGTGTGATTGTTTCATGTTTTATAGTGATAATAACTGATACTGAATGTCAAAGTTTGAGATCTGTGAGGAAAATATGATGAATTCATTCAGACCTGAGCGATTTTGTGTTCGTTTGTGTGATTGTTTCATGTTTTATAGTGATAATAACTGTTACTGAATGTCAAAGTTTGAGATCTGTGAGGAAAATGATGAATTCATTCAGACCTGAGCGATTTTGTGTTCGTTTGTGTGATTGTTTCATGTTTTATAGTGATAATAACTGTTACTGAATGTCAAAGTTTGAGATCTGTGAGGAAAATATGATGAATTCATTCAGACCTGAGCGATTTTGTGTTCGTTTGTGTGATTGTTTCATGTTTTATAGTGATAATAACTGTTACTGAATGTCAAAGTTTGAGATCTGTGAGGAAAATAGGATGAATTCATTCAGACCTGAGCGATTTTGTGTTCGTTTGTGTGATTGTTTCATGTTTTATAGTGATAATAACTGTCACTGAATGTCAAAGTTTGAGATCTGTGAGGAAAATAGGATGAATTCATTCAGACCTGAGCGATTTTGTGTTCGTTTGTGTGATTGTTTCATGTTTTATAGTGATAATAACTGTCACTGAATGTCAAAGTTTGAGATCTGTGAGGAAAATAGGATGAATTCATTCAGACCTGAGCGATTTTGTGTTCGTTTGTGTGATTGTTTCATGTTTTATAGTGATAATAACTGTCACTGAATGTCAAAGTTTGAGATCTGTGAGGAAAATAGGATGAATTCATTCAGACCTGAGCGATTTTGTGTTCGTTTGTGTGATTGTTTCATGTTTTATAGTGATAATAACTGATACTGAATGTCAAAGTTTGAGATCTGTGAGGAAAATATGATGAATTCATTCAGACCTGAGCGATTTTGTGTTCGTTTGTGTGATTGTTTCATGTTTTATAGTGATAATAACTGTCACTGAATGTCAAAGTTTGAGATCTGTGAGGAAAATGTGATGAATTCATTCAGACCTGAGCGATTTTGTGTTCGTTTGTGTGATTGTTTCGATGTTTCATAGTGATAATATGTTACTGATAATAAGTTACTGAATGTCAAGACAAAAGTAGAGATCTTAGTTAATTTACATTGTTTAAAAACTGGAACAGATACTCCTAAATACTTTACACGAAGCTTACAATGAGTCAGGAAATTTTAAATCTATACATAATAGGCTATATGAATACAGTTTACACAACATTGTAAAGGTTTAAATGTTTCATTGTCACTTTCTGCAACAAATAAATAAATAAATCCCTATAATGAATTATGCTGAGTGTTATTAGTGTTTGTTTTTGCTTTTGTGATATTTTATACATGTCATATTATGAGAGATATCAGTATTGTCTTTCAACAGAGCAGTTTTATAGTCTTTTCTCATATATGTCACATCATCAGTGAAGCTCCTCCCACAGCAGTTCATCAATAAATGCAGGAATATTCCCATCAGACGAGCATCAGATCATCAGGAAGAGCTGAAATCTGCAGCGACTGAGTTTATTAAAGAGGACCGTGAGAACATGAGTGATCCAGAACCCTGCAGAATGAATCACACTGAAGAAGAAAGAGGTTGGTGTTTATTCTTCATTGCATGGGTGTCAGAAGCAACAAAAGAAAAACAAAATGTGGGTGTAAAATTGTTTTAGTGGAGTAGATCCAATATCCTGTATTCTCGTGCCTTTTATTTAAACAATTGCTTTTATAGCCTAAGGGTGTTGGTCCTTTTCAGGGGTCTGAGTGCAGTGATTTTTGGTCCATATTTGAACACTCCATATGATCCCAGACCCCTTCAAAGCAAAAGGAATAACATTTTACTGAAAAATAGTTTGCAGTTTCATCAGCAGAAGTCTCACAAGGAGTTTGTAGGCCTCTCTGCGTACAATCACATTTCTACTGCACTTATACTCTAACAGAGTCTACTACCGAAGTCATTTCTTCAGGTTGAATGATTCTGATTGGCTAAGAAAACTTGACAAAATTAGTAATTTTCCACAAATGGACTGACAGGCTTCTGACGCTCGGACCCTGGATTTAGGCACACTTGGATCTTCTAGATCATGGAAAGGCGTTGGCAGGTCTCCAGTAGAATGCCAGTTGTCCATCAGTACCAATACAGGACCTGCACAGAACACTAGCGCACATACACAGACACACAAGATTCACAGCTGCTTCAAGGCTGAAGTTGGCCCGAGCTTTAACTATAAACAGGAAAGATTCCCAAAACATACTGATAAGTTGTACTTTTCTCTCAGTGAGAGCTACAGACAATATTCAAACTTATTCTCTAGTGTTTGAAGATGCAAAGGAAAATAAATGCTTTAACATACGTTGACAAAGTCATTAAAATATTTAGAAGGATAAATGTTGGTTAACATTATAAATCTCTAAAAAGATATATATTGAGAATCCAACCCTTCATAATTTACACTTGTTTATTGTAAATTCAAGTTGTATGCGCGCAAACACCTGTTGAAGAGTGTTGTGACTGCAGAGCTCAGTGCATTAAATCATTAACTAGATTATCTATCTATCTAAACACATTAAACTCACTCATACTGTCAAAAAATACTAAAATGTCACTCAAATTTGAATAAATAATCAATTTACTTGTCCCTAATAAATAACAACACTGCAAAAAAAATGCTGTTCTTACTTAGAATTTTTGTCTTGTTTCCAGTCCAGATATCTAAAAATTCTTAAATCAAGAAGCATTTTCTTGACAAGTAAAAATTATTTTCTTCTTTTTAGGAAAAATAAGTCAAAATCAAGTGAGTTTTTTTTTAAAACAAGCAAAATAATCTGCCAGTGGGTTAAACAAAATAATCTTAATCCAAACTGAAAACAAGATTATATAGTTTATTTTTACTCTTAGGTTGTGT
Source organism: Chanodichthys erythropterus (assembly GCF_024489055.1). NCBI lineage: Eukaryota > Metazoa > Chordata > Actinopteri > Cypriniformes > Xenocyprididae > Chanodichthys > Chanodichthys erythropterus. The sequence continues at coordinate 6,860,198 of NC_090223.1, forward strand.
TTCCAATTAGAAATGTATCATTGGTCATGTATTAATGTAGATATTTGATTATTCTGGGTATCCCATACTTTCAATTATTGGTTCATTACGTACCCATATCACTTAGAGTCACATGACCCAGGTTTGCGTGGATCTCACGACACAAACTCACCAGTTCTGATTCAAAGAGGGTGCATGTTTACTAATACATTTGAGTCGAACCGCCACATGCTTGTTCATACAAAAAACACAGTTTCCTTAGTCACGATACTGCTAATTTAGTTTGAATCGATCCTGATGCAGATTTGTGGAAATATGGACTCCAATAATCTACTGGTCATAATGATTTCAAAAGATTGTCCTATGCTATTTCTTTGAGATCTTCTCTTCAGATGAGTTTTATAACTTTATTGCAGGGTGTTTGATTTCAGTTTTTGTCTTAGCAGGAAAATCAAGTCTTACAATGATGATAACTGTACTGTAGCACTTTTAATTTCAACACGCTGCATTGGTAACAACTAGCTTCTCTCATTGACCAGAGCTGCTAACACTAGTTGATTGATGTACTGTAGCTAGCTAGCTAGCTAGCCTAGCAATTACTGCTAACAACATATTGTAAGTGTTTAATTTATTAAGTGGAATGGATTTGACTGAAAAGTGAACACAGACATGCACTGAATTAGAGATGGTAAAAGTGAGTGGGTCTAATATCATTGGTCTTAAAAATTGGGAGGGTCTTGTCCCACCCATATACAATGGTTCTGACACTCATGCTTCATTCATTCATGATGCTGAAGAACATGTTAAATCTTTTCCCTGCCAGCGCATATTTATAACAGTTGCCAGCTACTGCCAGCTTTTACTTGTTTGGTTTACTTTGTTAATGTTTATAGTTTGTTTTTATTCAGTTTTCATGTACTTTCTGTACTTTCAGGTTTTTAGTCAGTTTTCTTGTCGGTTGATCAGTTGAATTCTCCTCATTTGCCGGTCTGTTTGTATCCTAGGTTACTGATTTGATTAGTGTCCTCTGTTCATGTGTGTTTTTTTAATTAGTTTTTTTTGCTCCTCTGTTTGCTTTGTATAAGCCCTTAAAGCTGATTTATACTTCTGCGTCAAGTGTATGCCGTCACACGCAGCCTATGTCGTAGCCTGACGTTAACCTCTTCAACAATGCCCTTGAATGAAATAGAATGTACATGAAGAACAGTAGCACAGTTAGGATGAACTCAAAATTAACAGCAGTTCAGATGAGAATGAACACAGAATGAACAAAAACACACATTTCTAATCCAAGAGTAAGAAAGACTGGTACAATATTTACCTGGATATTAAAGGAACTGAAATGACACAACATTCCACACAATTTGTCCCACACAGGACTCAAACCCACTATCTCTATGTCAGGTGCCTGTCACTCATCTCATTGCGTCACTGGCAGAAGTTGCTAGTTCAATGCTTACCAATTAGCATGCTAAGCTATCCAGCATAAGGAAACAAACACAGGCAAGGTCATCTTCGAAGAGGTATTTTGGGGAACTGTAACAAAAATCAAATATCTGTTCAGTCAGATTTCAATCCTCAGATTCACCATGACACAAGGAATCCATATACATTAAGTTCACGATTTTCTGAAAGACTGTTTAAAGTTATTAGCATTTTTCAGATTTCATGACCTGTAGGTTGCACTGTTCCTGAGTTTGGCATGGAACCTTAGATCATGGTTTTGAATAAGCATACTGTTATATCTTTGCTCATACCAGCTAAAGACATCGAATTAAATCAAAATGGAGACAGACCGATGGTGAACTCAACTTGTTGTCTTTACTCATACCCATTCACAACGTCATGACATCACACGCATCAAACGTGATACCCGACATCTCCCCTTTGCTTGGAATTAAACATATCCTTGGAGATTACATTGTAAACTTATTCAACTGTCATAAACAATATGACATATCAAAATGCCAATCTTAAAACATAAATCTCTTCTTTTTCAATGGTAAACTTCCTCTTACATATCTCTTTTAACCGAGGACATATTGATTTCAAACATGTTTTAAATGTACCCTTAATGTACCTAACGTGAACACAACTGAAAGAAATATATATGCATTACAACTGAGTATGTGTTATTTCCTTAACAGGATCACTCAATAATAAAGTCTTTAAATTTCTCTGGCAGTTTGATTAGCCTCTGTGGTCTCTCATGAGGAGTCACTACACCACCTAGTGGCATACTCTGGGTATACATTTTGTTAGAAGTCATTTGCCCAGTTTTCTCTGTCTCTAATTTGACTGGTTCTGACTCTGCTTGGTTTTCCATTTCAACAGGACTGTCTTTTGCATTCTCGCTGAAGAATTTTTTCATGAACGTTGTGTTCCTTTTGTATTGTGCTCCCTTTGAATCTTCAATGGTCACGGAATTTCCCTTTCTGGACACAATGGTGTAAGGAACTTGGCTGAATGCAGTTGTCAGTTTGTCTATCTTTTCTTGTCTCACCAGAACCTGATCTCCCACATCCAGCTGTGAGTGCTTTGCCCCGCGGCGGTGGTCTGCATAAAGTTTAGCTTTACCTTTTTGCTCAGCATCATGATCAGGAAGTTTCCCCCTGATTTTCCTCTTGAAAAGCAATTCAGCAGGACTCTTCCCCGTAGTGTTATGTTCAATAGCTCTTTAGGTGGCCACATATCTGTGGAGCTCCTTTTTCCAGTCTAGGCCTTCAACCTGAGCAATCGGTATGCGTTTCAGAATAGACGCATTCTGTCTCTCCACCTCACCATTTGCTTGTGCCCACCTTGGTGTTGTCTTCACATGCTGAATGCCATTTGTCTCACAGAATTGTTGAAATTGATTAGACGTAAATTGTGGACCACAATCTGATCTGAGGGTGCACGGCAGACCGTGACGGCTAAACACCTCCTCCAAACAGTCAATGATTTTATCAGCTGTGGTAGACTTGAGTATTGCATACTCATAATAGCGGCTATAGTAATCCACTGTCACTAGTATGGACTCTCCTGTTGGCAGAGGACCTAATATGTCTGTGGCTAGATCCTGCCAAGGGCCTTCAGGTAGACAGGTCATTCTCAGAGGCTCTGGATTATCAGGTCTCATCACAAGTTGGCATGCATGGCATGACCTAACATGCCTTTCTGCGTCTTTATCCATGGCAGGCCACCATAATTTGCTTCGAAGGTTCTGTTTGGTGCCTACTATACCCAAATGTCCTTCGTGAGCTAAGTTTAAAGCTCTTGCTCTGAGCGACTGTGGTAGTAAAATGCGTGTACCTCTTAAAACCAATTGTCCAATCACACTTAACTCATTGGCAATGTGGGCATACAATTTGCATTCATCAAAACAACCAGTTTGTATGGCATGTCTGACCTTTCTTAACTCTTCATCAACTCCTGATGTTTTTTCCACAGTTTGTGTCGTGAGTGCACTTGGAGTAGCATTTACGGCCACGAATCGCACATACTCCTCAGCTCCATGCATATGTGCCTGTTTTCCTATTTTTCTACAGACCAAACGCGAAAGTGAATCTGCTATGTTTTGCTTGCCGGGGATGTGGACTACACGAAAGTCATATGGTTGTAGTCTTAACACCCATCTCTCGATGCGAGCACATGGTTTTGACCGCAGTCCATAGATAGTTTCAAGTGGCTTATGGTCAGTGACCAGGTCAAACGTTTGCCCATATATGTATGGATGGAGTCTCTCACACGCCCATACTAAGGACAACGCTTCGCGTTCCGTCTGTGAGTATCTTTGTTCACATTCAATTAAGCTGCGACTGACATAACATATGGGGACACTTTCTCCGTTTTGTTCTTTAATCAACACCGCCCCAATGCCTACCGGACTGGCATCTGCAATGACCTTGGTCGGTGCTTTCTTATCGAAGTAAGCCAGGGTTCCGGCCTCAGCTTTAAAAGTTGAAACGCCCGTTTTTGTTCAGCACCTAACTTGAATGGAGTATCCTTTTTTGTTAATCTCCTTAGTGGTTCAGTGATGGATTCAAATTGTGGGATGAAACGACTACTATATCCCACCAATCCTAAGAAGCTTCGTACTTCTGATGCGTTCTCTGGCGTTCTCTGATGCAACTTCATGCTGATATTGCTCACTGGCTGATGACACTCCGAAGATAAGTCTCTTGTATCGATATGTGCCATTATGAATGGCAAACGTGGTAATACCTCTGGACTGTGGCGTAAGCTCTAGTTGGTGGTAACCCCATTTGAGGTCAAGCTTACTAAAAATGGAGAAGCCGTTCATACTCTGAAGAAGCTCATCCACGGTTGGAATCGAGTATCGGCCTCGAATTATGGCTTTATTGGCCTGCCTCATATCCAAGTATAGCCTAATGTCTTTGTCAGGTTTAGGTACAATCACCACTGGATTTACCCATGGGGTGGCGTCAGAAACTGGTTCAATAATGTCCATCTCTAGAAGCTGCTGAATCTTACGTTCCACTGCTTCTCTCAAGTGAAATGGAGTTCTGCGTAATGGTTGAGCTATTGGTGTCACGGTGTTATCGATGTGTAAGCTTATCTGTTTGGTGTTAAGTTTTCCAACTCCCTTAAACAGAGCTGGATACTGTTCTCGAATTCGGCTTGCCACATCACTGATTGTAGCTACGTTGACCCCGACTTTCAGTACTCCTAGTTTAGTAGCGGTCTCTTTACCCAGTAGTGGCTCTCCCTTTCCTTCAATTACTGTGAATTCAGCCTTGGTGCTCCGTTTTCCACATTTTATTTCACATGTGAAACCTCCTTCTATGGGTAGGGGGTCTTTGGACGCATAAGCATATAGCTTTTTATCAGACTTGTATGAGTTGCACTCAATTCTTCTGTTTTTCAACACCTCCCATATAGCTTCATCTATGATATTGCTGGTTGCCCCGGAATCAATCAACATGTCCAACTCAACTCCACCCACAGCAAATGTATGTCTGTTTGAATCACAGTCTTTCACCACAAATGCATATTTGTTATCAGCCATTTTGTTAGTTTCTCCACTGACATATTTTGCTGTCTGTTTAGTTGCATTTTTGGTTTTGCACATTTTAGCAAAGTGATTGACGCCTTTGCATTTTCTGCATTCTTGGCCCCTTGCCGGACAGGTTGGGTCTTTGGCAAAATGATCCAGTCTACCGCATCTATAACACTGTCTTTCTCTCTTTTCTGCCCCTTGTTTTGGAATTCTCTTTTGGTATTTTCCCCCTTTTTTCACAATCCGATGTATTGATTCTTTTTCACCTTCTGGCTGAATGACATGCATGGCAGACATTTGTAACTCCACACGTTCACATCGCAGTGCAATTTCGAGTGTAAGCATTAATGTTAGTTCCGTCCTTCTTCTAACAGTTTTCTCCGGATGTAATCCGAACTGCATTTGCTCAAAACTGCATCGCGCAGCTGATTATCTCTGTCTACACCAAAATCACAGTCTTTTGCAGCTTGTCTGAGTCTCGTGACGAACTGTTGCACAGTCTCACCTTGTTTTTGCGTGATCTGATAGAAGGACTGTCTCACCAATGCCATGTTTACTCGGGGCACAAAGTACGCATTTAAAGCGGCCACAGCAGCGTCATAATCTGTCGCGGTTCCCGTGTCCTCCAATGTTGAAAATATATCTTGCAAATCTTTGCCTGTGTGAAGAAGTAACAGTGCCCTTCTCCGTTGTTTCATCGCGTCATTTGCGTCTTCTCCTAACAGCAATCCTTTTCCGTCCGCAAACAGTTCAAATGCCGACAGCCATCTCTTCCAGCGTGGTCCCAGTGTCGCGGGTTCACTGTAGCAATCGAACTTCGGCACCGATGCGGCAGAATCCATTTTCTGGTTTAAATTAACTCGCAATCAGATTTAACTTGGTAGTCATCTACTTACCAAGATACAGCCTCTGAAACAATTTTGGGTCAGCCTTGTTAAGTTTGCGACATAACTTTTGAACAAATATGGTTATAATTCAGAAAATAATCCAGTCATTTCTGTGTGGCTCAGTTCAAAGATCATCTGAGAAAATTTATTTATTTATTTTTTTTATGTAGGAATCTGGTGAACTAAATTTAAGTTTACTAGAACAAAGGGTTCAAAAGTTATAAACTTTAGAAAAGTTTAGTTTAGAGACCACTCATCTTGTGCCATGTAGGAAACTGTGATTGCTTACAGATTAAATGTCATGCCTGATCCATCTAAAGTTTCATGTCCAAACTAGTGATTTATAACACAAATCATCTTCATGATAATAAAATAGTTCATAATCATGCAGACCAGTTTTCAACCAGGGTTGGGTTTCCAAAAGTGAACTGTGGTTGCAAATTTCGTCGTTACAAATAGAGTTCAATGGGACTTACGACAATAGTTTGCTAATGATGCACACACCAAATTTGTTGAGATTAAATTACTATTAGACTCTTAAGTGATCTTGAATTTGAGCTTCACTTTTTACTTCATGTTTGTCTCTCATTTGAAATCTTACATGATTTAATGTTTCTTTTAGATCTGATGGACTTGAACAAGAGAGGAAAAACGAGAGCCAAAAAATCTGATGAAGATGATGTTTTTCTTCAGAACATCTAGTTACTCTTCATGCAAATACAAGATATTATTTAATGTAGTTTTGAATGGAAACTGGTCTCTTTGCTTCTCTTGTTCTCTTGATATGCTTTGGCTCTCGTAAGTCAGTAAAGAGAGAGATCTGTCTCATTCGCTTACATTTTTACTCAATTTTTGTACTTAATGATTGATTAAACTCATTATTCTGTTTTTTTTTTTTTTTTCCTGCTGACTCTGCTTTTTTTGTCTATGTTTTTCTTTATAACTATTCATATTTATAAGAAATAATTATGGCTAGGTTTACATGTTGTGATTGGGATTAGTGGCTTAGAATACCTTTTTTTAATGTTTTATTGTTACTAAAATTGTCATTTTTCCTTCACATTTCTGTCCATTATGCATTGTTTCAATATATTTCAATATAATTGTTTCACTATTCTATATAAAACTCATAGTGCTGTGTGTCACGTTCACTCAAGAGAGACAATACATATAGGCTAACATAACGATTCATGCTGCAATTTTAAGAAGACTGAAAGATGGATCAGCATTGGGATCCATGTTTCCCTTTATAGAATGAGTGTGCCATCCACACCACAGACAGACTGACTGCACTTATTTACATGTTCAGATTTGTCTGCATCCCATAGTGTCTATATACATGAAAAGGTGACCTTTTTATGCAAGGGGCACTTGCTGTACATGTAAACAAAATTCAAATGTATTTGCAAGACATTTTCCTGCATTTTTTTCTTATGTTCATATTAAGGTGCAAGTGTTTATAAGATCAATACAAAAAATGACAGAAATTACATACCCCATACATGTAGATTATTATTTCAGATAAACTTTATTTTCACTACTTCTTACTGAGGCTTGTTCTACGGGTATGTGCAGTCCACTTACACATTACTGCTTATTGCACTTAATGTACTTATTTTTGCACAATAAATCTTGCAAAAATGCAAATTAGACACATAGACCTTCTTAGTCACTGTGACCTTTCATCGTACACATTTAACCCAATGATTATTCAGGTAGGGTCAGGATAGTCAAATCTACCAAATCATAAAGTTCTCACCCGCCGCAGGTTGAAGCTCTTCAGGAATGACTAAGAAAACGCTCTTGTGCTTCTTTTTTTGATGCTCAGTTTGTAGTTATAAGTAAAGTCTCACAGAAGGCAATAGTAACACTTATTTTATTGGTTACAATACAAAAGCGTTAATGTCAAATAAAATAAAACTTAAAATCAGCTTCAGCTAAAAAACTTAATAATCTAGCCTTTAATCAGCAATACTGGGGATGCTGTTAAGCGTCCATCGATAGGCTATCAGGTGTCCTTCATGCTTAATGCAGAGGTGCTTCACTCCTTAGTCTTTTTATACTTCTTTTGTTCATGAACTTAATTTTCAAAACTTTTGTTCTACATAATAAACAAAGGATGTCATCAGAATGTGCGATTTTAAGCAACATATGGGCTTTAAGGAACAAAGAGGAGCTACGCATAAACTCAAGGATTTGCCATGAGTATCCTGACTCTTGCTTGATGGTCTTTACAGAGACCTGGCTCCACCATGATGTCTTACGGGGTATTAAGAGTATATCAAGAATGATACTTGAGGTAATAAGATTTTAGATAAATGTTATGAAAATGTGAAGAATGCATATGTTGCCAAGTCTAAACCTCCTTTATCAAACTGTGGTCATAACATGATTCACTTGATTCCAGATTATAGAACACTTTTAAAAAGATGAAGACAGTTTCTGTTTGATCTGATGACAGTATTTAAAGGGCTGCTTTACTTCTACAGACTGGGAACTCATTCATGAGATGGACATTGAAAGTATAACTGATTATATTAACTTTTCTGTGGACACAGATGTGGAAAAGAAAACAAACTGTATTTCCTAATAGTAAAAGTTATATAACAAATGTATGTTATGTGTTGTGTGGGATGGAAGTTGTGTACTGATCGTGTCATGATGTCCAAGACAAATTTCCCAGGAATGGGAAAATCTATCAGGAAATCTATTCTATTCTATTGTGAAAGTCTCACAGGAATGCACTATCTCTCCATGCACCAAACATTTGTGTTTCACCTCAAATTTTGTCCTTTCTTGTGTCAAATATATATAAAATGCCAATAAAAAAAAAAAAAGTTATAGAACAAATCAATAATCAATTCACTTTGTTTTTTTGTGTGCTTTAGTCTGCTGTTTTTTTAGTCTCGACCTGATGTTCTTCAGTGATGAATGAATGAGGAATGAAGGATAAACAGTTCTTTGTTCTTCAGCATCATGATGTTTCATTCAGCAGGTTCTGGATCTGTTCTGACAAAAACAAACAAGATTCATTTCCAACAGACATGATGCGAGAAGAATAATAAATATTTCAGATTTCTATTTAATACAGTTTGCCCTGGACATGTGTTGTTTACTCTGGCTTGAGATGTGTTTCCCATTGCATAACTAATAAGATGTGTGCTTTTGGTCACATGACCAGAGCCGCTGCGGTTACATAAACTACCACTTAACTGTCTGTTCACAAACCACTATTTAAAGAATAAATCCTGAAGTATACTTAGTTTCTATATGTACGCTAGCATGCATACAGTTGAATGCCTTTCTTATATTAACAGAGGAACAATCTGAGACCAACCGATAATCGGTTTTATTGATATTTTTCCCAATATTTAAGCAGTTTTCCATAATTTGTTTTGTAATATTGGATTAACTGATAAATGTCTATGCTCATCATTAGTCTTGTGAAGGTGATTTCATATCGCTGTTCACTTACCCTAGGAATGGGAATCGATTACAAAAAGAACTAATTACAAGGCAGTTGGAATAAAAATATTTGACTATTTCTGCCACAAAACCATGGTTACAGTTAGCATTACTACATTAAATCCATGGTGAATGTTGGTGATTTGTGCACTTAAAAGCTTTCTAAATCTTGTTTGTTCATGGCACAATGTTTCTCCAGGTTTCCACCTCAGCGCTGTTTGATCTGATATCTATGGTTAGTAAAAGTTTTTATCTAGATCTCGCAGTGATGCTGTAAATACTGAGGCAAATTCAAACACCTCCTCACTGGAGTCAACGCTGTGTGTAGTCACGGTGTCATGTGATCAAGTTTCATTCCGCTTCCATTTCGTTGGCCGTTTGATGTATTGCATATGCAACAGAAATGGCATCTGTGACTTCTATAGTCACACCGGCAGGAAAAGGGTAGAAATGTGCAACCATTTTGTTGCAGTGTGAAGCCCTGTATAGTGCTTTATTTCTGCTTTTACATGAGCACCACCTATTGTCAGAGTGAATTAGTGTGTTCTTTTCTTTGGTCTAAACAGACGAATCTCATGTTACCAATCAACCAACAAAATGTCCTGTCGCTCATCGTGGCTGTTAGGAAATTAAAAAATTAATAATGAATGAATGAATGACGCTTTTATATAGCACTTTTCTTATGTGTGACTGTACACCCACAGTGCTTTACAATCACATCAGGAGTCTCTCCTCATCCACCACCAGTGTTCAGCAGCTGAATGACGCGCCAGTGCGTTCACTGTAGGTGGAGAGGAGAGAGATAGAGAGCCAACAAGCACAGAAGAGACTGTGTTTCTCAGCACATAAAGATTAACTACTTACTGTGATCTCAGATTGTGGTGATGTGGTTTCTCCACTGCATGGATCTTCATGTGTGACTTCAGGTAACTTTTAATAGAGAAACTCTTTCTACAGTGATAACATGTGTACGGCTTCTCTCCGCTGTGGATCCTCTCATGTTTTTTCAGAGATGATGACTGATTGAATCTCTTGTCACAGTTTGAACACTTGTACGGTTTTTCTACAATGTGGATCATCTCATGTCTTTGCAGAGATACTAACTGAATAAATCTCATGTCACAGTGTGAACACTTGTAAGGTTTCTCTCCAGTGTGGATCCTCTCATGTGTTTTCAGATTTGATGACAGACTGAATTTCATGTCACAGTGTGAACACGTGTAAGGTTTCTCTCCAGTGTGGATCATCTCATGTGTTTTCAGAGATGATGACACACTGAATCTCTTGTCACAGTGTGAACACTTGTGAGGTTTCTCTCCAGTGTGGATCCTCTCATGTTTTTTCAGAGATGATGACACACTGAATCTCTTGTCACAGTGTGAACAGATGTACGGTTTTTCTCCAGTGTGGATCCTCTCATGTGTTTTCAGAGATGATGACCGACTGAATCTCTTGTCACAGTGTGAACACTTGTAAGGTTTTTCTCCAGTGTGGATCCTCTCATGTTTTTTCAGAGATGATGACAGACTGAATCTCTTGTCACAGTGTGAACACATGTAAGGTTTTTCTCCAGTGTGAATTCTCTGGTGCTGTTTTAAATCACTCCCTCTATTAAAAGTCTTCTCACACTCAAAGCACATGTACTCTCTCACACCAGTATGAATTTTCTGATGTCTGCGTAAACTCTCCAGCAGTGAAAAACTCTTTCCACACACAGAACATAAATGTGGCTTCTCCTTCATATGAACTGTCAGGTGTCTCTTCAGGTGTGATGACCCAAGAAATGTTCTGCTGCAGTGATCACATGTGAATGGTCTCACTCCGGTGTGGATCCTCATGTGGTATTCAAGACTATGTTTGGTTGTGAAACTCTTTCCACACTGGCCACATGTGAACGGCTTCTCTCCCGTGTGGATCTTCATGTGGCTCTTAAGGTCTGATGAATTTATGAAGCTCTTCCCGCACTGATCACATGTGAACGGCCTCTCTCCCGTGTGGATCTTCATGTGGCTCTTAAGGCATGATGATTGTATGAAGCTCTTCCCGCACTGATCACATGTGAATGGCTTCTCTCCAGTGTGGATCCTCATGTGATACTCAAGAATTCTTTTGGTTGTCAAGCTCTTCCCGCACTGATCACATGTGAACGGCTTCTCTCCAGTGTGGATCTTCATGTGTCTCTTAAGCCGTGATGATTTTATGAAGCTCTTCCCACACTGATCACATGTGAACGGCTTCTCTCCAGTGTGGATTCTCAAGTGTAATTTAAGGTCTTCTGATCGTGTGAAACTCTTTCTACATTGGTGGCATACATGCAGCTTCTCTCCAGTATAAAGTCTCAGGTGTACTATAAGGTGTCCTGATTGTTTGAAACTCTTCCCACACTGATCACGCTTGAAGGGCTTCTCTCCAGTGTGGATCCTCTTGTGATACTCAAGACATTGTTTGGTTGAGAAACTCTTTCCACACTGAGTGCAGGTTGTAGATTTTTTGGCTCTTCTTTTCTTTCTAAATGTCTTTTTAGTCTTTGTGCGACTCTGAGGTTTTTCTCCAGGTTTGACATGATGTTTCTCCTCTACTTCACTCAGTTCTTCACTCTCCTCCTTCACATCCATCAGGACTAAAATGAAAGGAGAAATCTTTAATCTTTTAGAACTTTTTTCTTCATAAATGCAGTACATTTTGATTTATAAATGTTACCATTTTTTATTCATCATTACATGCCAATTTTCACACAAGTTAAAATGTACTTAGTAAAGTTAACAGTTAGCAAACAGAAAATGTGAATGATATAGTGATTTTATTACACAAAAGAACTGTGGTCCCCTGTTAGATGGTAAAGTGTGACACCTGCTTGGTTGCCTTTACATTTAGCATTTTTTCATATTCTGACTTTCTCTGAATGTAATAGCAATGTTAATATTAAAACTAAAAGCACCAGATATTGCCATACAAATACACTGTAGAGAGATTTAAGGTCAAAACTCTTTTTGATTCATGCATTGAAAATCTTTAATTGGTTCAGCTAAATTGCCAGTGTTAAAAGACATTTAGTTCACAATTTAATTGAGATAACTGACAATTTTGCAAGTCAACATAAAATTGAGATCTGACCTGCAAAATTTTAGTGTGTTTTGTGATGGTAAGAAATGGCAAAGCACCCAAACAGATTTCATAATTTGCCATCTAACAGGGGACCAAAAGCATTGTTTAATTGAATCAATAATTATACTGTTCATCATAAAACTAAAACACCAGATATTGCCATACAAATACACAGTAGAAAGATTTTGAAGGTCAAATGATTTATGTTGATTCTTGCATTGAAAATCTTCAGTTCAGCTAAAGTGTCAGTGTTAAAAGACACTTAGTTTACATAATTTAATTGAGATAACTGACAATTTTTTCAACAAAATTTTGAGATCTGACCTCCAAAATATTTAGTGTGATGGTAAGAAATGGCAAAGCAACCAAAAAGATGTCACAATTTACCATCAAACAGAGACCAATATTCACTGTTATATTAAATTACATTAAAGTGATGACCTGCAATTGTAATTGTCATTTCTGCTTGATTTAACCCATAAACCTTAGTTTTGTTTATATAAATTGATGCATGTAGGTTGGTTCAGTTAAATACTATTTTTGGTTTTTAGTTAATTAAGGTGTTACCATTTTTGCTGTGTTATATGTCACCCTTCTGTGACCAATTCCACAGTTAAAGTGTAAATGCTGAAGTTAAGGAGCAGCAGCATGTGCATTTTATAGTTATTTCACTACACAAAAATACACTTGTAGGTTGCCTTTACATTTGTATTCTGTATATCTCTGAATGTAGCAGTTTTTTTTTTTTTTTTTGGCTCAACATGGAAACATGGCTAGTGAGTCTCTTATATGATAGGTAGGAGGAACACAGTCCAGTCCTTAATCTTTTAAAATTGGGGCAAGAAATCAAATCTCAATCTAAAAATCTCCAAAACAAAGGAAATGTCTATTGATTTTAGAAAGCAGGATTATTTTTTAATTAATAGGCAGCCAGTACAATCAGTCCAGAATTATAAATATTTTGGTGTACTTGACAATAACATTAAATGGTTTTAGTTTTGTGGTTATAAATTAACATATTTAGGTTGGTTCAAAAAGGTTTAATAATTGACTTGAAGAAAATTAGTAAAAGTGACAAGTAAAAGTGTAGTGTTGTTTTTGGCGGTCTGTTTTAATTTTAGTCTTAGTCTAGTCTGTGTCAAACGGTTTTTAGTTTTTATTAGTTTTAGCCACGTACATACTTTTTAGTCTAGTCAAGTTTCAGTCAACTAAAAGTCTGAGCATTTTAGTCTTATTTTAGTCAGAATTATCCATGACTATTTTTGTCTAGTTTTAGTTGACGAAAACTGATGACATTTGAGCTTTCTAAGCTTTAAGATGATACCTATTGTGTGTTTTTCCACGTTGGAAAACAAACATGGATGGGTCGGAGATCATTAGATACACACTGCATCCTAGAAAGAGACACGTTTTTATGTAAGTATGTTAAATCATTTCCTGTGTAATATCTTGTGAACAAAGCAATATATTATGTTGATTTTGGATTCATTTCGTAAAAATCTGCTTTAAATAATAATGTGCAGTTTCTATGTTCTGTGCGTTTTTCATGAAGTTATGAGCATGTGAAATCTACATATTTCCCTACATATTTGTCCCTTTCTGTGTCAGACATAACTTTGTTTGTTGTCGTTTTCACTAACTCACTGCAGCTGCATCTTCTAAATAATCCCGCAAGTGGGGCTTGAGGAAGAGATGTCGTCTGCGCAGCACAAAAGGACACTAGTCCCCTGTTAGATGGTAAAGTGTGACACCTGTTTGGTTGCCTTTATATTTAACAATATTCTGAAAATCTCTGAATGTAATAGTGTTCATAATAAAACTAAATCACTGGACTGATCATATACTGTAAGTAAGAAGCCACAACAGAGAATAAATTTCAAAAAGAGAATAAAAAGAAAATACTCTTCTGTAATGTCCACAACATTAGCTTTTGAACTGTTGCCATCTGGCCAACTGCATTTTCCCCCCGTTGTATTTAAAACACATTCAAATGTTTTTTCCTCAAGCAATTCAAAGTTACATTTTAATAACTGATGCTTTTGTCATTCTTTTTTCTTATTCTTTTTTTTTTTTTTGTATATTGTGATTGTTTATGCTTATTGTGATACCTGATGCCTGTGTGAACATTATATAATTATATGAAGTTGCATAATGACTTCACTGCCAGTTCACCTTTCACACACACAGCTCGATTGCAGGCTATGGAGGTCCCCTGTTGGATAGGTATATCAGAGTTGCAAGTCCCCTCTTGGTATGTTTTTTTTTTTTTTTTTTTTTTTTAAATGTGTACTTGAAGTTATATTATGAAAAAAGACCTTAAAGGTGCCCTAGAACATTCTTTCACAAGATGTAATACAAGTCTAAGGTGTCCCCAGAATGGATCTGTGAAGTTTCAGGTCAAAATGCCCTATAGATTTTTTTATTAATTTTTTTAACTGCCTATTTTGGGGCATCATTAACTATACACCGATTCAGGCTGCGGCCCCTTTAAATCTTGTGCTCCCTACCCATCGAGCTTGTGGCTGTAATAGACAGTGCATAAAAAAAGTTCACACAGCTAATATAACCCTCAAATTGATCTTTACAAAATGATTGTCATGCATACTGCATGCATGCTTCTGATCGAGTATAGTATTTATTTGATTGTTTACATTTGATTCTGAATGAGTTTGATGGTGCTCCATGGCTAAAGCTAACATTACACACTGTATAAAGAATGAAGTTGTGTTTATGCTTTATACAGACTGCAAGTGTTTAATAATGAAAATAGCGACGGCTCTTGTCTCCTTGAATACAGTAAGAAATGATGGTAACTTTAACCACATTTAACAGTACATTAGCAACATGCTAACGAAACATTTAGAAAGACAATTTACAAATATCACTAAAAATATCATGATATCATGGATCATGTCAGTTATTATTGCTCCATCTGCCATTTTTCGCTATTGTTCTTGCTTGCTTACCTAGTCTGATGATTCAGCTGTGCACAGATCCAGACGTTAATACTGGCTTGTCTAATGCCTTGATCATGGGCTGGCATATGCAAATATTGGGGGCGTTCAAATTAATGATCCTGACTGTGTTATGTTGAGATTCTGAGGTCTTTTAAACAAACAGAGGTGGGTAGTAACGAAGTAAATTTACTTTGTTTCATTTACTTGTAGTTTTTTTGGAAAATTTGTACTTTTTAGAGTAGATTTAAATGTGGGTAATTTTACTTTAACTTGAGTACATTTGTAATGAAAAATCTGTACTTTTACTTCGCTACATTTGGTGATGTTCCTCTCGTTACTTTATTTTCAATGCAATACTGTAAATAAGTAGTTTATTCTAAGCACGCTGTCTCTTTTTTCATGAACGATGCCCTATTAAGAAATGAATCACTCTTTTGAGTCGATTCTGTTCCAAGCCTTGATCAAACAAGTTGGCAAAACTGTCTAAATTGGTTGGTTCAGTTCAGTTCCTGCACGCGCTGAATCGACGGAAGCGGTTTCTCACTTGGAGTGTTATATGAAGTGGCAGTGGATCTACAGTCAATTAAAAGCAAATCTGCAAATGCATCAATTGTTTGCCAGCGACAAAGGTCTTTATTAGTTGAACTGCGTATGCTGTCTGTGAACAATTCCACAGGTAGGCTACTATTGATTTCATTCGATTTAAATTTATACAGCCAATAGCCAACATATTACAACCAAGCAGATTATTCCCTACGACCTGTTTGTATTTAAAATGAACGCCTTTGCGTTGACACAATTAACCAGTTTACACGCGCCTGCTGAAATATACATTTGATTACATTTTGGAGAACAAACAGAAGATGATCCGTCAATGTGCATTTGATCATTGTTTGTGTTCAGATGTTATGAGCGTGAGCACATCGAGTTTCTCTCTTCTTTCAAATGTAGCTGTAAACATTATTATTATACAAAGCAAAAGACTTGAAGTGATATTTGGGCTACAGATGCCAGAAATAATGCTCGTCTCTTTTGTGTTTGTTGCAAAGATGGTAATTATGATAATAATTTAAATATAGATTATATAAATATATAAGTACCTGTACTTTTACTTGAGTGCAGTTTTTGGATACTTCACCCACCTCTGTAAACATAAGTAGGAGGAAACAATGGCGTTTGAGACTCACTGTATGTCATTTCCATGTACTGAACTCTTGTTATTCAACTATGCTGAGGTAAATTCAATTTTCAATTCTAGGGCACCTTTGAAAGAAAATTTTGTGTGTCATTGTTAGTAATATAGGCGTGTATAGGTGTGTGTGTGTATAGTGGAGTTGAGTAACTGGGGCTGAGGATCATTTGTCATCAGTGGCCTGATAATATAAAGGAATGTACAACAATATAACATATTGAGACCACCATTTACATAAGTATTCAAAACAATCGATTTCTTGGTATAAAGTATGCCACTTTTAGTGCGATGTCAAGCAGTGTTAATGACGTGTGCGCGAGGCGCCGGCGTGATCACTTCAACCGCTTCCTTACACCAGTGAAAACTACTTAAAATACTCATTTTTGGTCATACATAAACTGTAAAGAGTGTAATCATATCCGTGTTCACTCACAATAAAAACAAAACATTTTATTTTGTTGAAATAAAGAAAACAGGTACCACTTTCTTCCATCTTATAGTTTCCTTTTGAACGTATTTTTGTGTGGAGAGCGTCGCAAAAAAAAAAAAAAAAAAAATCAATTAAAACAGCATGAATGTTGTTCAGCATCATGAATGAATGAAGAATAAACACCAACCTCTTTCTTCTTCAGTGCGATTCATTCTGCAGGGTTCTGGATCACTCATGTTCTCACTGTCCTTTTTAATAAACTCAGTCGCTGCAGATTTCAGCTCTTCCTGATGCTCTGATGCTCGTCTGATGGGAATATTCCTGCATTTATTGATGAACTGCTGTGGGAGGAGCTTCACTGGTGATGTGACTGCTGTGGGAGGAGCTTCACTGGTGATGAATTCCAGTGTGGGAGGAGCTTCACTGGTGATGGAGTGATGTGGGAGGAGCTTCACTGATGATGTGAGTGATGTGGGAGGAGCTTCACTGATGATGAATTCCAGTGTGGGAGGAGCTGATCAGCCAAAATCAAAAATAAGAATCAAAATTAGTTAATAAGGTTGTTTTATAATAAATGACACTAAGCATTTGCGCCGCTGCACTCATGGTACGGCAGCAAAGTTTCTTAATTATTACGCCGTATATAGTTCCTAGCCATATCTGCCTAGAAAATCACAACTATTCATTTTCTGTCAGTCTTAGTACATGATGTAACTACAGAAGTTTTAAATGGGTAAAATATTGAAACTCTTTAGTCATTTTTGAACAAGATGCTAACGGTCTAATCAGATTCAATGAACTATGCTAAGCTATGCTAAAAGTGGTACTGCCAGAACCGGAGATCGGCTGAATGGATTCGAAAACGGTAAAACTCAACTGTTTAACTCTAGGAGAGTTGGAAAAAGAGCCTATTTTCAAAAAAAAAAAAGTGTTGTATTCCTTCAAAACAACAATGGCTAGAAGAAGAGAGGGGGAAATGAGTGTTCTCATCAGCGTCCACTCACAGTCTGAGGCTAATATTACAGCAAATTAAGTTTAACATTGTGTAATACATTTAAACCCATAAAATAAGGAAATTAAAATAAAATTACTGATTATAGATCACTGTGTCAATTGTTGTCTCCATATGTATTATTATTATTAGCAATGAATGATGCATCAAATTAATGTAAACATTCTCCCAAAGCATCATACACATTCACAATGACACTATAGGAAAGTTAAATCAGTGCATTATACAAATGCAAAGCAATTAAATGCATTATAAAATGAAAGGGGGATAAACAAATAATATTGATAATAGTATATTCAAATTTAGTCCACAACATTATAAACCCAATTACACAAATTCTATAATTTTATACAATTTTAGTTAAAGAACTGAACAGACCTAATAAGAGAAACATCCGTTGCGCGAACTTCTAACTGCACAAACCATGACAAGCGTCGCGTAAAACTCACTTAAATGGACCAATACACAGAAATACATTTGCATACTCGACTCCAAACACATTTCGTTTTATATTTCATGAACTTTGACCAAATAAATAACTTTAAACATACCAACAATGGCTGGAAGACGAGAGGGAAAAAATGAGCGTCCTGCCTCATCAGCGTCCACTCGCGATCTGACGCGACGCACGCGCTCCTTAAAGGAACAGAGACACAGACAAGCATCCCGTTCGAACAAACACTGCAATCAATGGTTCCCACTCACAACATTGTGCAGGAATACAACACTCAGTCAAATTACTGACTTAACATAGCTAGAAAATATCTTTGGGAAGTTAATAATGTAATATAAAAAAATGAAGTAAAGGGTTAAGATGAGGTATGATGGTGTACTATACATTTAATACATTTAACAACATTTATAATATTAGTTAGCAAATCTTTGTTAACTATTGCTGAATTGGGAATAGCACAGGAAAATATTTGTCTTTTTCACCTCAAATCTTTTGAATCTGTTCACTAAAAACAAGATTTGTTCATTTGTTCAGGTTACGTCGTTCCTCCAGTAGGTGGCGACAAGTCTATTGTCATTCACTCTGAGAAACATTTCTAATGTTTGCATTACATCAACTCCAATGTAAATTCACACAGACACCAGCGCAAACATTCACAATAGTCATTTTTCCAGTTCTGTCTAGTTATTTTTATCGTTGTAAAGGAAACTATGGAGGACCAAACCTGCAAAAACAATGAATGAATAAATAAATAAAGAAAAGAAAAAAAAATGTTTTAAAACCCATAAATAAATAGATGAATAAATATACAAGGACATGTAAATAATAATAATAATGTGTATTTACACTTTTATTTCCTTATTTATGTATATTTTCCCCACACACTTATTTATGTATTTATGTATTTATTTATTCATTTTATTGCAGGTTTGTAGAAGCGGCGCGTTTTTGATCATCTACCGTTGGCGGCTGATGACGTCACCGCTCGCGCGTTTTTCCCTCATTCAGTTTCAGCGTCGAGTCTTGAGGGAATTTCAACACTAAAAACCAGCTCTTGGGACTGTTGGACTCTGAGAGGAGTTTTTTTGGTAAGAGAAAAACTTTCTTTTTGATGGATCTGCATAAACTGTAATAATAAAAGAATACTGGCACATGCAATCAGTAAACAACAACAAGATACGATTCTAAGTATGTCAGTAAACAACAACAAGATACGATTCTAAGTATGTCAGTAAACAACAACAAGATACGATTCTAAGTATGTCATTAAACAACAACAAGATACGATTCTAAGTATGTCATTAAACAACAACAAGATACGATTCTAAGTATGTCTACACTCCAAGGTGAAAGGATGAAGGCTCATATCCCGGGAGCAATGGCAAAAGTGAGAGGAGTTATCTCAGGAGTTCCACTGAGTATGTCAATGCAAGATGTCAAAAATGAGATTCAGGGAGGTAAAGTAGTTGAGGCTACAAGGTTAAAAACTAAAGGAGATGGAGCATTAAAAGAAACACTATCTGTGGTGGTGCAACTTGAGAAAACCCTCCCTAGCTCAGTTCAAATGGGATACATGAATTACAGCGTGAGGGAATACATCCCCAAACCACTCAGATGCTACAAATTTACATTTACAGTCTAAGTACTTTTGAATTTATTTTCATTTATAAAAAAAAAAAAATTTAGAACATTTTTAGAAGTACTTATAAATCTTGAAATCTAGGAGCCACTAGCTTAAGAAAAAAGGGCAACACCATCAAAGTCCTCAGAATGAATCTCCAGGGATCATTTGTGTCTGTAGCGTGGCAAAAACTTACTGAACTTTTAATACTGAACAGCAAAACAGCCTTAAAAAATAAAATACAGTAAAAGTCAGTTTGTGTTGTTACTTTTCAGTCATTTTGCCAGTCAGAGTTGACAAGCTCTCTGAAGAGAAACACCACGAGGGGTTCAGGCTGATGCTTCCAGATTTCCATCTGATGTGTGACTTTGGTGTTTGGAGCCATCAGGTTGATTCCTGGAATGAATGTGTAAGCACAACAACAACAACAATATACGTTATTTTTAGACCGGTGTTTGCAGATTTTACCCAAACTCTTAAACTTTATTTAAGTTTGTTGGAGTTGTAGAAGCATGGTGGCGTGTCTAATTAAACACATGTTCCTGAACTCAATAACAGAAATAAATGACACAAAAGGACTTGACATGAAGTTCATGGAACAGATTCACAAGATGTAAGTGGTCGAGACGTGTTGAGAGAAGGACAAGATGAACAGGATCAACAGGATGCTCAGGAAGTTGCTACCAGGGCTGGATAGGGTACGAAAGCTAACTTACAAAACTACCCAACTTAATCTACTTTAGAATACTTTGGAATACTAAAAAGCATGTAACACAAAAAAAAGGTAATTGAGAGTTTTTAATCTCACAATTATTACATGTTTCTCAGAATTGCATGATATAAAGTTGCAATTGCAGGTATTTAAATGAGAATTGTGAGATATAAACTCGCAAGATTGAGAAAAGAAGTCAATAAAAAAGTGCAAATATTTATCTCACAATTCTGATATTTTTCCTCACTATTTCGAGTTTGTATTCCACAATTCTCACAAACAACAGTCAAAAAACATGAAAACAGTCGTGGATCATCGAGTAATGACAGGACAGTTTTAGATTCAAGGGTATGTACGTTTTTTTTAATGGGCAACTTTTTATAAATTGAGTTGTCTTGTGGAATACATGTAAACATCTGTTATTTGAAATGGCTTATTGAAGGCAGTTTTTAAGACAATTTGTATGACCCCTCTTATTTTGTTTTTATAAAAATGTTGCATATTCTGCAAGGGGAATGGAACGTATGAGCAGAAATGTAGCTTAGGATGATTTTGCAAATTGAGTTGGAGAATCACAGTTTACATTCATGATGTAATGAAATAAATGACATTAAAATTCAAAGTAATCACTTTAGTGTTCGAAAATACTTTTCGGTTGTAACTGTACTTTGATTACCACCCATTTAAAATGTAACTATAATGAAATACATATATTTTGTACTCCAAATATGCAACAAAGTTGCATGTATTTCATTACTACCCAATCCTGGTCACTACAACCAATACAAGAAGCAAAATCAAATTCATACAAACAATTAATCAATAAACGTTAACAATATATGACCTCAATCCAAGATAATGATTAAATAAAACAACACAACTGGCAAAACAAAAGTACTTAACACATCCTAAGGAAAGGACTCAAAGGACATGGTTGGTTTCAAACACCCACACCTCACCAACACAAAGAAACAAAGGTAGGAAGTGAGCTCTACTAACCAGGGGAATATGGGTAATGTAGTGCACCATATTTGATCATCATATTTGAGTAGTTTGCATGGAATTATATAAGATATAGTATAAAAATAATAATAATAATAAAGGGGTAAACAAGAAGAAAAAGTAACTTTTACTTTACAGTAGTTTTGGATTCTTAAACTCATGGAATCAATATGGCAGTGGGTAGGAGATTAAGGACAATATTGCTGATGTCTGATGAGATTATAACGCTGTCCAGAAGCCCAGATCTATTACAGATGTGATTTAGAGTTTGCCTTTCTGCTCCAGGATCTGTCCGAAGAGCCGAGCAGCCTCCTCAGCACATCCACGATGGATGGTCAGTCCAAAACCTCCATGTCCGTAGTTATGGATGACCTGAGGTGAATGAAAAGACATGGTGTGTGAAGAGAGGAAGAGTTAAGGAAATGAAAGAGTGCTCTCTTCACTATAAGCGCACCTCAAATGAGCCTGGTCCAGATCGTATAGTCTCTCTCTCCAGTCTAACTTTGGTGCGTAAGGGCCTGAGACCGGTCCAGTCATCTACTATCCGGGCATGCTAGAGAGAAAACATTGTGCACATCTGAAGGAATATGGAAAACCACTCCTTAAATGACAAAACTTCTAATCTCCTACCTTCAGACTGGGCTCAAGCTTGCAGGCATCTTCCCAGATTCTTTCATGGTCAACAGAACTGTTCTGCAGATCCCAGTTTCCTTCTTGGTAAACTCCACCCACAGTGACTAAATGACTCCTGCAGAAACAAGACGAGTGCATCGGTCCTAAGGCATTTCATAATAAACATGCTGTGTTGGCTCTCCTCCTCTTTGAGTTACTTACACAAATATACTGTGACCATAAAGAAACTCACCCAGGTATGATGTACGATAGATTACCACTAGAAGAGAGATTAGGTGTGCAGATAAAGTGTTTTATCCAAGGAGCATCAACCTGTTGACGTACAGAGATGATAATGTTCTGTGTAAAACTCAAACCCTGACTGACTTTTATCCACTAAACCTCACCTTAATGATCTGGCCTCGGGCTGGCCGGAGCTCAGTATCAGGCTGCAGTTCTCCTGATCGCACACCAGAGCAGTTGATGACAACATCAGCACCACTATCTGCCAACTGGAGACCATTTTGAGGGGGTAATTGCAGACTTAAAGCAGTCACTTATAGATGAAGTTCTCAGAAATACTGGTTGCTACTTGACTTACTACTCACTCTCAAGTCATATTGGGTGTGTATGACTTTCTTCTTTCTGATGAACACAATCAGAGTTATAGTAATAAATATCCTGACGCATCCGAACTTTATAATTGCAGTGAATGAGTGTGAGCTGAATAAATTGTCTCCATTCACACCCATCCATCATTTTTGAGTAGACTCGAAAACTATGTTGGCATTAGTGGAATTGCATTGGCATGGTTCAAATCATACTTATCTGACCGTTATCAGTTTGTAGTAGTAAACGATGAGATGTCATATCGATCACAAGTTAAATATGGAGTACCGCAAGGCTCAGTGCTAGGACCGTTGCTTTTCACTCTGTACATGCTACCCTTGGGAGATATCATTAGGAAGCATGGTGTTAGTTTTCATTGTTACACTGATGATACTCAGCTCTATATTTCTTCAGCCCTGACGAAACTTACCAATTCGTTAAATTAACAAAATGTATAGCTGATATAAAAAACTGGATGACCAGTAATTTCCTACTACTAAATTCAGGAAAAACAGAGATTCTAATTTTTGGACCGAAAACTTCTTCACGCAATAACCTAGAATGGTTGTTCTGCTCGCCTGATAAATAAACTACAGCTCGTACAAAATGCAGCAGCTAGAATCAGGAACACATCCCATAACATAATATATGCTAATATTAGTCTCTCTCTGTTTATCCCGAGGTTTACCGTAGTCTGCCAGATCCAGGCCGTATCCAGAGAAGATGAAGGACCTGTGCCTAGACATGATGGTAACTCAGCCCTGATGTTTCAACTAATCTATCCCCTGCAAAAGCCTCCT